>NC_088369.1:4498864-4518864 GCF_034508935.2 Berghia stephanieae
CATAATCATTATACTCATAATCATCATCATCATCATCATAATCATCATAATCATCATAATCATCATCAATATCATCATCATCATTATCATCATCAACATTAGCATACTCCTTCTACACTTCCTCCTCCTCCTCCTCCTCCTCGTCCTCCTCATTCTACTTCTCCTCCTCCTCCTCCTTCTCAACTTCCTTATCATTATCATCATCATCATCATCATCATCATCATCATCATCATCATTATCATCATCATCATCAACCTCATCAACATCACCATCCTTATCTTCCTCTTCATGATATAGTCTCACCTAGCAACAGTTTCTGGTTTATTTCATGACCCGGGAGCCTGGGAAGGCTCGCCGACTTTGTGGATGCTTTCAACCGTCAATTCCAGTATCGTGGCCGGCTTTTATTGATGGTGCTGCTGTTACTTCTGCCAGTGGTAATGTTATAGTAAAGGTTATTGTAATTGGTTGTTTGGGCGGTGTGTTGACAACGGTATCTCCAACGAAAGAAAAGTCATAATATCGGCTAAAAGCGTATCTATCGTTAACATACAGCCTGACACAAGAACCCTCTAGGACTGGCTGTTTGACGTCATTTTTTAGGTTTGTGTGTAGCGTCTAGTGAGTTGTTGTTAGTAGAGCTCAAGGAAACAAGTGGTCCCATTGGTTGAACTATTGGTTACAACTCACGATTTGTTTTCTTTTGTGGTAAAAGACTGGCATTTTGTCGTCATTTTTTTGGTCAGTGTCAGGATATAAGTTAACGATGGCTGCGCTAATAGTCGCCATATTATCTCCTCTTGTGTGAAACATGTTGCTGTTGGTTATGGACCCTCTTGTAGTGTTCTCGGAGATTAGTGGGTAATGCTCTACATAAATGCTCAATTAATTAGGGTTTTTTTAAAACAAAAGTTGTTGTGTTGTAGGCAACAGTCGCCTTCGGAGAAGAAGAAGCGAAATAACAAGGAAGAAGAGGCGAATTAAGCGGAAGAAGAAAGGAAACGAGGAAGAGGAATAAGAAGTAAGTAGTAAACCTCGCAGTTTGAATGACGCTTGCTGAGAATTGTGTGATTCAGTCACATAGAGTTTTTAAAACCTCGATGAGTATAATATCTGCTCTCTCCATCTTTGTTGTTAAAATTGTTTCCATTGGTCACGGTCCTGGGCCAGCGTTTTGAGGCTGTCAAGATCTCATTGTGACTTTAGTATGAGGGGCACTGCCGTTTTTATTAGTTCTTTAGGGATTAATTCGGCCTCATCTGAATCTAGAAATGTCTTATATATAGGTTATTGCCATGAAGGAAAATTCTGTTATTGAAGTTATCTTCTCGACGTAATAGTCTCCATCGTCGTGCTTTTATTTTTGTACTCGGGCGCTGGACCCTGGTTCTTTCATAGAGATCAGTATTTGTAATACGCCTCAACAGTCGTAATGTCACTTCGCTCGTAATGACGCATGGTTACTTAGTAACTGACTCTAAACTATCGGAACAATGGCGGACGCTCTTCTGAAATATTTCTCCGACGAGCATAAAAGCGTGTCCAGAGGAAAAAAAAAACATTATAAATTTGATCATGTTTTCACTTTTACATATTCTGATCACAAGTTCTAGCCAGCATGAAGAATAAAAAGTACCAATTTTCTTTGTTTAGAACCGCATTGGCCGCCGTTGCTGGGCGACGTGACATCAGACTATTGAATCCAATTATTGTCTCTGGCCAATAGATTCCGATTGCTTGAAAGGGAAGGGGAAGCGTGAATAAGAACCAGAATAACAGGAACCAGATATACCACTTACAGTAAGGTTAAAAATATAGACATATCTAGGCTAAACCAAGAACATGACCAATCATTGTCATATGGAAAAGCGACGACCGGAACAAGAATATAATATAACATCTAAACAAAAAGATTAACAAAAAAAAAACAAAAAAAACAAAAAAAAAACAAAACAAACAAACAAATAAAACCACAAAAAAACAAACAAAAACAAACCAAAATATGTGTGCTTTTATATAGCGCAATAATCACAAAATGTGCTCAAAGCGCTTTACAAAAAGGTCCCTGACCAATAATAACACGTAATATGTAGAACGAGACATGACGCCTATTTATTAGGTGATATTACATTTTTTTTTCGACAGAGACAAGGAAACGCTGTTAATGACCAGGTACTCATTTTACACATGAGTACGGTGAGGGAATGTGAGTAAGGTGTCTTTTTCCAAGGACTCAACTATGCGCCGAGCGAGGCTCGAACCCAGGACCTTCCGATCCGAAAGCGAGTGTCATACCACTAGACCACATAGCCGCACAAGACAGACACACACACACACACACACACACACACACACACACACACAAAATCAAAATCAAAATCAAAAACAAAAACAAAAACCAAACAAGCCCATCGATGCTATTCCAGTGTAAGACAGTGTAAGACATTTATCAATTTTGAATGAGTACAAAAATATTGAAGATCGATTATTGTTGTACTGTCGATTCCCGG
The DNA here is from genome assembly GCF_034508935.2 of Berghia stephanieae. NCBI lineage: Eukaryota > Metazoa > Mollusca > Gastropoda > Nudibranchia > Aeolidiidae > Berghia > Berghia stephanieae. Next base: position 4,501,376 of record NC_088369.1, read on the forward strand.
GCAGCCGACCGGTAGCCGAGTACGAGTACGCAATTTTATGAGTACGAGTACGCAATTTTATGGGTACGAAATTCGATGTCTATTTTTTGTTGTGAATGAATATCTAAATAAATCAGAAAATTCTTGTTAAATAAATGATGTAGATAAATGGATAGAGAAAAAAAAAACATTACAGAAAAATATAGATCGGTCATACGTAGATAGGGTTAATTGTTATTCTATAAAGAACAAAATCATAAATTGTATGATTTGATGGGGAGTTCATTGGGTACCATCCGGCCACTGAACAATCTCATGGAATCACTTTGTTTTAGGACACTATATCTTTACATGTCTCTCTCTCTCTCTCTCTCTCTCTCTCTCTCTCTCTCTCTCTTTCTCTCTTTATCCATCTATCTATCTATCTATCTATGTCACCTCTCTCTCTCTCTCTCTCTCTCTCTCTCTCTCTCTCTTTCTCAGTCTCCCTCCCTCCCTCTCTTTCTCTTTCTTTCTTTCTCTCTCTCCCTCTCTCTCTCTCTCTCTCTCTCTCTCTCTCTCTCGGAATAATTCTTAAAAGGCCTCTTTGTTCTCAATCTAATGGGATTGAAAAAGCCATTAAAAAAAAACAAGAAAAAAAAACAAAAGAACAAAACAAAACAAAACAAAAAAACACACAGTTACGTTACAGATTGTTATAAAAATGAACCAAATATTAGATATAGGTTTTTATGCGCGCGCAGTTCATCTATGCGCCGAGGGAGGCTCTTGAACCCAGGACCTTCCGATCCGAAAGCGAGTGTCATAGCACTAGACCACATAACCGCTTCGACACGGTGGGCCAAAATAGAGTATCTATAGATATTATCGAACTGTCTTATTTCTATTGCAAGCAACGGGCATCCTACTCATTCATTCTCTAAAAACTTTTTTTAATTGAGCATTTAAATAGCGCAATATCCACTAAACGTGCTAACAGCCCTTTACAAGGGGTCCCTGGCCAGCATCAACACAGGACATGACGCTTGTTAGGCGATAATACAATTTTTTTTCGGACAGAGACAACGCTGTTAACGGCCAGGTACTCTTTTTACACCTGAGTACGGTGAGAGAAAGTGAGTAAAGAGCCTTTTCCAAGGGCTCAACTATGCGCCGAGGGAGGCTCTCGAACCGTGGCCTTCGTAAAGTTATGGCCTGATACTGACCAAAAAATTACGTCAAAATGCCAGTCTTTTGCCACAAAAGAAAACAAATCGTGAGTTGTATTCAATAATTCAACCAATGACATGACTTATTTCCATGAGCTCTACTAACGACAACTCACTCGACGGTGCAAAAACCAAATAATGACGTCAAACTGCCAGTCATTTTGGATTTCAGTATCAGGCTATAACATAACGATGGCTACGCTCGAACCCAGGACCTTTCGATCCGAAAGCGAGTGTCATAGCACTAGACCACATTGCCGCTATGACTCGCTGGGCCAAGATAAGAGTATCTATAGATATTATAGAACTGTCTTATTTCTATGGTAAGCAACGGGCATTCATTCTCTCCTTATCTTTTCGTCGGTTATTTTTCACCAAATCTTAATTCTATGGTAAGCTACGACGGGCATCGGCTCCATCCATTTTTTCTATCTCTTCACCCGTTTCATTTCCTGCTAATTCCCCAGGTCACGTGATCGGGTGATTAGTTTTACGTGTAGACTCAAGACGTATCTCTCCTTCTCTCCTTTTGTATCTATCTAGATATCCCATAATATATGTTTTGGGTTTTTTTTTAAAATTTCTATTTCATGCTTATTTTTACAACACGTCGTTCTCCTTTCCTCTCTCTCTCTCTCTCTCTCTCTCTCTCTCTCTTTCTTTCTCTCTCTTTCTCTCTCTCTCTCTCTCTCTCTCTCTCTCTCTCTCTCTCTCTCTCTCTCTCTCTCTCTCTCTCTCTCTCTCTTTAAATCGGGACTTCATCGATATAAAGATCAAATTATATAAAGCTCTTGTGAAGTCCATACTAATTTTGCATCTGTGCTACCTGGGTATGACCACGAGGCGAAGAGCTTTTTAAAAAATGATAGATTTCATCGTTAATAACTAAAACAAAAATAGTTCCTTAACATCTGATATCTCCCTATAAATTCAACACACATAATTTAGCATCAATAGTAACGCGTAGTGATATCAAGTTTACAATAATAATTTGTGACGTCAGACCATCAAGTGTTAAATTTCACTAAAATTAGATTTAATGAAACATAAGTGTCATTTAAATATTCTATTATTTGAAAATGTATTTTTTACTCAGAGATGACGAAATCAGAATCGATTGAGGGGTAGAATAAAAGATGTCTTACACTCTTGCGAATTGGAATTCGAACTTTGTTCCCAACATTAACCAGTAGATTTTTGAACAATCAAAACATGGAATTTATGACACACCTTCACACGTCTCGGACAAACATTGTTGTTTGATTATAAACTATAACGTGAATGAAATCGACCTCTCTTATTGTTTTTATACTGCCAAAATGGGTGACAAGTTACACGATTTTCTCGATCATATAAACATTGAACTCACTCAATCCTAGAAACTTTCGCTATTTTTCAAAATTGGAAAAAATGATGTATTAAAATGAGTATAGTTTTATTCAACCATCATTAACATACAAAAAACTAAAAACATTAACTTTGATTACTATAATTTGTCTCTGAAAAATGTAATAAATAAGCATGGGGTAAAAGTAACCTTGGTAAACTACCGATATAGTCGGTTTTAGGGTTGAGTGAGTTAAGTTTATACGTATTGTTGTTTTTAAGGTTAAGGTTATATCAGCGCCAGTAAAAAGGAAGAAAATGGGATAGTAAAAAGTTCTAGAATTACAATTAAAGCACCCAAGAGAAAGTAAGACAAAGGGGAACTGGGAACAAATAGGGATCAGATGTAGATTCCAAGAGCATACCACCAATGTACTTAATTTGAGATCACCTAAAAGTCTCATCCAGACACAAGCACAGGTCTCAACTAAGAGGAATACACTCAAATGTTTACCAATCATATAATATAATATGCAAACTAAACATAATACAATACATAACAGAGAGATGATTTACAAGGAAAAAAAATATCATCTCCCAAAACAATAACTATGCATTTGACTGTTTCCCTCCCAGCAAGGACTCCGGAAAGGGCCAGGACAAAACCAAGTAACTTCATTCCAAGACAAAGACAGAAAGCATGTTGGAAAACAGATATAAGGAGATAGAAGACACAGTATGTACCTCCCTGCCCGCAATGGGAGGTCAGGATCCCCACCCAGAAGTTTATACATAGTTTTCTCTTTTGGTTTTATTGATCAAGATGAAGAAAAGTGAGTATTTTACTTAGATGCATACCATCGCTAGTAAAATATGGGTAGTTTGCTATTTTAACCAATCACTGTCATTGTTTACATTATGACGACTGTCCGAGACGCGTGATTATCTATGCGTCAATAGATAGTATGCGCTTGACTAAGGAGCTCATAACATTGCCAGCCGGAAGTATAACGGACCAACACACAAAACTGTGTGTATCCATGATCGTTTATAGTCTGGTTAATACAGTTTAGTGAGAATTACTCATAAACGCGGATGGCAATAAACAATAACAAAGACCTGAGTGACGTCATCTTCGAACTATCTATAGCCTGCACCGGTTGGAAACGCGTCCTGAATTTAAAAAAAAAAAGCAGGAGTGTAAGAATCTCGTATAGATAGAACGAAGATGACGTCACTCAAGCCTTTGTTATTGTATTTTGCTATCCGCATTTGTGAGTGATTCTCACTAAAATGTATTACCCCGACTATAAAAGTTCATAATTACACAATGTTTGGTGTGTTGGTCCGTTATACTTCCGGATGGCAATGTTGTGAGCTTCTTAGCCAAGCGCATACTATCTATATAATAAAACCGTTTTGTGACAGCGGGTCGCATGATATCATGTGACGTAAGTTGCGGCTGTGTGGTCTTGTGGTATGACACTCGTTTTCGGGATCGGAAGGTCCTGGGTTCAAGTCTCGCTCGGTGCATAGTTGAGTTCTTGGGAAAAAAAAAACAAACTCTTTACTCACATTCTCTCACTGTACTCAGGTGTAAAATGAGTACCTGGCCGTTAACAGCGTTGTCTGTGTACGAAAAAATTGCAATATCGCCTAACAGGCGTCGTCGTCATGTCTCGTTCTACATGTTAAGTGTTGCCGTTGGCTAGGATCCCCTTGTAAAGCCCTTTAATTTTTTTGTTTTTTTGTTTGATTGTATTTTAAAGTCAAACTTACAATGTGTTGATATCGACGTTCACTTATTTGCAGGTATGGTAACCCAATTATTTATGGCCTTATTGGAAAAAATGACGCAAAATATTGTCCATTGCAACAATGTTAGACTAGGCCCATAATTGCGATCGGATGTCAGACCTGCATATATGTACACGTCGGTTTATAATATTATAGATAATAACGAATAAAAAATATGACCCGATGATAAATGGAGCCAGTCACGATTATAGTAGGAATGCGATGGAAGTCACTCTTGATAATATACAAAGGAGGTTTTCCTATAGATAGTATGCGCTTGGCTAAGAAGCTCACAACATTGCCATCCGGAAGTATAACGGACCAACACACAAAACTGTGTGTATCCATGAAAGTTTATACTCGTAGTCGGGTTAATACAGTTTAGTGAGCATTACTCATAAACGCGGATGGCAAAAAACAATAACAAAGACCTGAGTGACGTCATCTTTGAACTATCTATAAGATCACTTGCCCGGTCCTTACAAAGCGCCCAAGCCATTCCATTTCCTGTCTCATCATTGGCTTTGTTTATTCACTTTATATAACGCCTTGAGCACGTTTAGTGGAGAGCTAAACTTTTTGTTTGTTTAACAGTTGTTGTTTTATTTTTGTGAAGGTGGGCCTCATAATATCATATGACGTAGAGTCTAAGCGTCAAAATACAACAATGTCATTACACTATAGATAGTATGCGTTTGGCTAAGAAGCTCATAACATTGCCATCCGGAAGTATAACGGACCAACACACGAAACTGTGTGTATCCATGAACGTTTATAATCTGGTTAATACAGTTCACTGAGCATTACTCATAACGCGGGGCAAAAAAAACAATAACAAAGACTTGAGTGACGTCAACTTCATACTATCTATAGATAGTAAAGAATTAAAAGAAAATAAAACCTAGATGATAAATGGAGCCACTCACGAATATAGTAGGAATGCGATGAAAACCACTCTTGATAATAGAAAGGTGGTTTTCCTATTAGATCACCTGTGTTCTTATCTGCTCCAAAAGAAGAAATGGCATAACAGTGGATAGCGGGAAATATCATTCGTTCCTGCTTATCTAGCCTAACGAGTCGAAATATTTCCCCAAGTGGGCGATTGAAAGATTGAAAGGTGAGATTTCAATATATCATCTAAATTGGGACAGTTTTGATTTTGCTTTTATTTTTATTTTACAATTTTTGAAAAATTCGTATTTATCTTGATTCTCTGCATTTCTCTCTTCCCCCGCGCGCCCTCTCTCTCTCTCTCTCTCTCTCTCTCTCTCTCTCTCTCTATCTCTCTCCTCCCGTCTCTCTCTCTCTCTCTCTCTGTCTTCCTCTCTCTCTCTCTCTCTCTCTCTCTCTTCTCTCTCTTCCTCTCTCTCTCTCTCCTCTGTCTCTCTCTGTCTCTCTCTCTGTCTATCTCTCTCTCTCTCTCTCTCTCTCTCTCCCTCTGTCTCTCTCTGTCTCTCTCTCTGTCTATCTCTCTCTCTCTCTCTCTCTATCTTCTCTCTTCCTCTTCTCTTCCTTATTTATCTATTAATCATCTATCAATCTTGCTATATATCCTAACTTCTATCTAACTATCTATCCATCTATCTGTCTATACTATCTATTTATATATACTATATATATTTATATTCGATACATCCATTTATTACCATCTGTCTAACTCACCACCTACCTACCTACTCCTGCTACCTAACCTACATATCTTCTTTTACTCTTCGTTCTCTCGATCACTCTCCGTTTAATCGTGCATTCTGTTGTAGATGTCCTTTTACTTTGATATCAACCCCACCCCCCCCCCCCCCCCCCCCCCAGCACCACCGCAATCCAAAGTTTCACTATCTAGCTCCTCTCTCTCTCTCTCTCTCTCTCTCTCTATCTCTCTCTCTCTCTCTCTCTCTCTCTCTCTCTCTCTCTCTCTCTTTATCTATCTATCTTTCTACAAACCCATCCTCTTTTCTCATCTCGGCTTCTCCCCTATTTCTTTATATTTCTCTCTGTCATCCTCCCCCCCCCACCCCCTTCCATCCCCCAATCAGTCAAAGCAATGCCAAAAATGCCAAATACAAATATTCAATGTACACTTTCAAAGCCATAATGTCAGATGGCAAGTTCCTCCTAAATACTAGTTGTATTGATGGAAACAATCTCATCTCATTCTCTCTCAACCAGTCATGCCAGACCAACTCCTCCCCCCGCCCCCCCCCCATTACAATCCTCATACCCCTTTCTTTCTTCCTTTATCTCCCGCATGCAATCGGGATATTTAACATTGGGCAGCGAAGAAGAAGAAAAGAAGAGGAAGAAGAAGAAGAAGAAGAACAACAACAACAACAAAAGAAGAAGAAGAAGAAGAGAAGGAGAAGAGAAGAGAAGAGAAGAGAAGAGAAGAGAAAGAAGAAGAAGAGAGAAGAAGAAGAAGAAGAGAAGAAGAAGAAGAAGAAGAAGAAGAAGAAGAAGAAGAAGAAGAAGAAGAAGAAGAAGAAGAAGAAGAAGAAGAAGAAGAAGAAGAAGAAGAAGAAGAGAGAAGAAGAAGAAGAAGAAGAAGAAGAAGAAAAGAAGAAGAAGAAGAAGAAGAAGAGAAGAAAGAAGAAGAAGAAGAAGAAGAAGAAGAAGAAGAAGAAGAAGAAGAAGAAGAAAGAAGAAGAAGAAGAAGAAGAAGAAGAAGAAGAAGAAGAAGAAGGAAGAAGAGAGAGGAGAGGAGGAGGAGAGGAGGAGGAGGAGGAGGAGAGGAGGAGAGGAGAGAGAAGAAGAAAAAGAAGAAGAAGAAGAAGAAGAAGAAGAAGAAGAAGAAGAAGAAGAAGAAGAAGAAGAAGAAGAAGAAGAAGAAGAAGTATACCATAATAACAACAGCAAAGACGGCGAATAAGAATAGGGAGAGTATAATAATATAATGGTTCAATTTCTTTACTCACCATTAAATCTATCTGTTCTTCTCAGAGTCGAAGAATGTTCGAATCACACTAATTGCCACTGACTGTTCTGTTGTGTTCTGTGAACGAAATCGAGAAGAATGAAAGAGATGAATCGTTTTGATCTAAAATACAACCTTTCTTCCCATTCAAAAGGTAATGCACTTGGTTCTGAACGATGAGGGTGTCTCCTGAGATGTACTCTAGACCCTAGACAATTGACCATGGAAGTCCTGAGAGTGATGGGCAGCTATGTGATCTTGTGGCGAAGTGGCAGAGTGGTTAAGCCATTGCACTGTGACCCGGAACGTCCCGGGTTCGAGCGTAGCCATCGTTAACTTATAGCCTGACACTGACCAAAAAATGACGTCCAAATGCCAGTCTTTGGCCACAAAAGAAAACAAATCGTGAGTTGTATTCCATATTTCAACCAATGGGACCACTTGTTTCCATGAGCTCTACTAACGACAACTCACTAGACGGTGTAAAAAACAAATAATGACGTGAAAGTCTTTTTGGGTTTCAGTGTCAGGCTGTAACTTAACGATGGCTACGGTTCGAGCCACGCTTCAGTCACTTTCTTTTATTTCCTTGAGCAAGATTATTAACCCCCAATTTGCTCACTTTGGACAACATGGGTGATTCCTGTTGACATCAGACATCTTGTTGGATGAATTATCTACATTCCTTCATGGAATACCTAGGCGACGATCTCTTGTGATGTCATGGCAGAAAGGGCATATCATTATTATTATTATTATTATTATTATTATTATTATTATTATTATTATTATTATTATTATTATTATTATTATTATTATTATTATTATTATTTATGTGATCTTGTGGTATGACACTCACTTTCGGATCGGAAAGGTCCTGGGTTTGAGCCACGTTCGGCGTATAGTTGAGTCCCAGGAAAAGGCTTTTTACTCAGATTCTGGGTTCTCTCATCGTACTCATGAGTACCTGGCCGTCAACAACGTTGTGTCTCAGGAAAAAAATTGTAATATCGTCTAAATGGCATCATGTCTTGTACTATATGTTACGTGTTGCTGTTGGTCAGGGACCTTTGTAAAACGCTTTGAGCATGTTTAGTGAATATAGCGCTTTATTTATTTTTAAACTAGAGCTTTTATATAGTGCAATATCCACTAAATGTGCTCAGAGCGCTTTACAACGGGCCACTGACCAACAGCAACACGTAACATGTAGAACGAGACGTCACGCCTGTTAGGCGATATTACAATTTTTCCGACAGAGACAACGCTGTTGACGGCCAGATACTCATTTTACACGTGAATGCAGTGAGAGAATGTGAGTAAAGAATCGTTTCCAAGGACTCAACAACGCGAGAGCGAAGCTCGAACCCAGGACCTTCTGATCCGAAAGCGAGTGTATGTCAGACCATATGGCCACACAATCCCCCCCCCCCCCTCCCCCACCTTCTCGTACATCCACCAGCAATTGATTGGCTTTTTTTGTTTTGGTTATTGACTCAAGAGGGGTTTTGAGGCCGAAATATTCCGTGTTTGGTATTTTAGTTCTCTTTTTTCGAAGCTATGATATTGATTTTTTTTTTCCCATCACTTTTTTTTTACCAGTAATTGGGACGCTCGGTCCGTTGTATTTTTCAGAAAGACAAGTAGTGACTGTTCCCAAAGGACAGTTACCAATAGGATTCAGGTGCGCCCAGCGACCAGCAGAATGGTTCTAAACAAAGAAAATCCGAACGTTTTATTCTTCATGCTGGCTAGAACTTTTTCACATGTCATGTGATCAGAACGTATAAAAGTCAAAACATGATCAGATTTATAATGATTTTCTCCTCGGGATATACTTTTATGTTCGTCAGAGAAGTATTTTATAAGGGCGGTGATGGAGATAATCGCGTCCGCCATTGTTCCGATAGTTTAGAACCAGTTACTATTCGTCATTACGAGGGAAGTGACGTCATGACTGTTGAACCATATTGCTGATATCCGTGTACCGTTCCCACCTACTAGGTATACCTCCACTGCTATTTCCAACCTTACTGCATCTTTTCCCGAAAATCAAAAAAAAAAGAAAAAATTGCTTTGCTTGAATCAAGACGTCCAAAAAATTAATGGAAATGCCATTTACAGTAATGGAAAGAGGGCTGAATGTTTTATTAATTTTTCCCGTGAATGTCAAAATTTGATGAATTTTCCGCTTGAAAATGTGCAATTCCAAGCATGAACGCCATCTTAAAATATTACATGTTTTATTAATTGGAATAGAGTTTATGCTTTTCAAGTGATCCTTAAAGGAAATGAGCTGTCTTTGACATTTCGTAGAATTTCTTTGTGTCTTCTTCTTCTTCTTCTTCTTCTTCTTCTTCTCCTTCTTCTTCTTCTTCTTCTTCTTCTTCTTCTTCTTCTTCTTCTTCTTCTTCTTCTTCTTCTTCTTCTTCTTCTTCTTCTTCTACTTCTTCTTCTTGTTCTTCCTCCTCCTCCTCCTCTTCCTCCTCCTCCTCCTCCTCCTCTTCCTCTCCCTCCAACTCCTCATCCTCCTCCTCCTCCTCACGTCTTCCATTTTTCCTCTTTCTTCTTCCTCCTCCTCATCTTCTCTCGGGCAGGCAAATACTTCATAACGAGCACAAACGTTTAACTATTCATTATAAATACAAACTCAGAAATTCCATGTTATCGTTGGAAATAATATATATATATATATATATATATATATATATATATATATATATATATATATATATCATTCAATAATTATTTATTTAGTTCCGCAGACCTGCGTAGTATTACGAAAAATCCGTAGTATTACGAATTTTGACTACAGCTACAGAGCTGCATAATTCGCCTCTTTGACACAATACATCTTGTTGAAAAGGAAAATTTAGTTCCTTAGATCCTCTATTCAGGACTTTGAAGAATTTATGGATCATGGTGATAGCAAATTATTGATTTGTAAATCTATTATCTATAAAGACTTTTCAATTTTTCCCCCTTGGAAAATACGAATGAATTTTTAACATTTCAAGTATGCAGCTCTGTTTCGGTACGCTATTAAAATAAACAAAACAACAACAAAAAAAACCCAAAAAAAAACAACTTTCGTCTCGCTTATGTCGCTTGCTATGCGTCCTTTTTATAACCATCATTTCTTACTAACAAGAATTCATTGAATCTGAGTCGATTGTGGTAATATTATGTGCAAAGGACTCTACTACGACTGACAAATTCTTTTGCGATTGCTGTCACCTATCCGGGAATTGGCCAGACTCAATCTTGCTTCATTTAGTAACAAGACTCAAATCCAATCGCAGAGAATGAATGGTTGAGGAAATATAATTTCCTTATCAGATTTTTAAATTTTTGAGCTTTTATATAAAGCAATATCCACTGAACGTGCTCAAAACGCTTTATAAAGGGATCTTTAGCCAACAGCAACACTTGACATATAGGACGAGACATGACGGCTGTTAGGCGAAGGCGATATTACAATTTTCATTCGACAGAGACAATGTACTTATTTTACACATAAGTACGGTGAGAGAATATGAGTGAAGAATCTTTTGCAAGGTCTCAAATATGCGCTGCTAAAACGGGATTCGAACCCTGGACTTTCCGATCTGAAGGCGAGTGTCATAAAAAATTGAGCTTTTATATAGAGCAATATCCACTAAATGTGGTCAAAGCGCTTTACAAGGGGCCCCTGGCCAACAGCAACATTTAACATTTAGGACGGGACATGACGCCTATTAAGCGATATTACAATTGTTTTTAGGACAGAGACAACGCTGTTAACGGCCAGGTACTCATTTTAAACCTGAGTACGGTGACAGAATGTGAGTAAAGAGCATTTTGCAAGGACTCAACTATGCGCTGCTAAAAACGGGACTCGAACCCAGGACGTTTCGATCCGAAGGCGAGTGCCATAACACAAGACGACATAGCCGCACAATTATTAAAGAAGTTTTTACAAGGAAGACAAGAATGTATCTCACAGACCAAACAATTATATGTGCTGCTAAAAATGGGACTCGAACCCAGGACTTTCCGATCCGAAGGCAAGTGTCATACCCGCTAAACCACATAGCCTTACTATGAGATAAAAGATAAATTAACTAGAGGTTATTCAAGAACTTGTACGGCTATGTGGTCTTGTGGTATGACACTCGCTTTCGGATCGGAAGGTCCTGGGTTCAAGCCTCGCGCTCGGCGCATAGTTGAGTCCTTGGAAAAGGCTCTTTACTCACATTCTCTCATCGTACTCAGGTGTAAAATGAGTACCTGGCCGTTAACTGCGTTGTCTTTGTCCGACAAGTTGTAATATCGCCTAAAAGGCGTTATGTCCCGTCCTACATGTTAAATGTTGCTGTTGACCAGGGACCTCTCGTAAAGCACTTTGAGCACGTTTAGTGGATATTGCCCTATATAAAAGCTCAATTTTTAAAAAAATACATTTTTCACTCAAATCTACAGCAGGATCAATACTCTTCAACAGTCGTAACGTCACTTCCTTCCTAATGACGCATGGTAACTTAGTAACACTGGCTCTAAACTATCGGAACAATGGCGGACGCCCTTATGAAATATTTCTCCGTCGAGCATAAAGGGTATCCAGAGGAAAAAAACCCATAAATTTGATCATGTTTTGACTTTTACACATGCTGATCACAAGGCATATGCAAAGTTCTAGCCAGCATGAAGAATAAAAAGTAATGATTTTCTTTGTTTAGAACCAAGATGGCCGCCGTTGAAGGGCGGCGTCACATCAGACAACTGAATCCAATTCTAAACCTGAAGCGTCACATGTTATATAGATAGTTCGAAGATGACGTCACTCAGGTCTTTGTTATTGTTTTTTGCCATCCGCGTTTATGAGTTATGCTCACTGAACTGTATTAACCTGACTATAAACGTTCATGGATACACACAGTTTTGTGTATTTGTCCGTTATACTTCCGGATGGCAATGTTATGAGCTTCTTAGCCAAGCGCATACTATCTATACATTAAAATACAACGTATTGAAAGCGAGAATAAACAAAATCCGAAAAGCAGTTCTTTATTTTCGCTTCCGACATGCGTGCGTGAGCAATCATTTTTCTCAACTCAGCGCTCACGTTCCGATGCATTAATCGCTAATTTGCACTAATATAACGATGAGAATTGCCAATTTTTCCATCTGTTTATGGAAATTTTTTTTTCTTTTCGGTTGTTGCAAAGTCATTGACAGGGAGTTGAATTCATAGTGCTATCAAAAAGGGGAAGAAAGAAAGAAAGAGAGAGAGAGAGAGAGAGAGAGAGAGAGAGAGAGAGAGAGAGAGAGAGAGAGAGAGAGAGAGAGAGGGAGGGGTAGGAGGGGGGAGTTCACCGTGTACTTATTTCCAGGTCTGATAACATAAAAGTTGCGCTGGGTTCATTTGTTGTAGTGAAGGTACTCTCAAACCAATGCAAATATATGTATATATATATATAAATATATATATATATATATATATATAAATATATATATATATATATATATATATATATATATATATATATATATATATCTTTCATACAGAACAATATCTGCTAAACGTGCTCAAACCGCTTTACCAGATAACCCTGGCCAACAGCAACACGTAAAATGTAGAACGAGACATGACGCCTGCTAGGCGATATTAGGCGATATTATATAGGGGTTTTTTTTTCTTCTGACAGAGACAACGCTGTTAAGGACCATGTACTTATACTACACCTGAGTAAGTACTCAACTATGCGCTGAGCGAGGCCTTAAATCGGGACCTTAACATCAGAAAGCGAGTGTCATACCACAAGACCACATAGACGCTTACGGCACACTTACGGATATTAAATATGTATGTATATATATATATATATATATATATATATATATATATATATATATATATATATATATATATATACGGACGTTACTAAGGATTACGCCGACTGAAGACGTGTTAGACACAGAAACGAATCGTCTCGGCCACAAAAAAATGTGAGTGACAATTTGCATTCTATATATATATATATATATATATATATATATATATATATATATATATATATATATATATATATATATATATATATATATATATATATATATTCCTAATGAGAGCTAACGCTTGAAACAATGTTATATAAATAATTAAATAATCATAATTATACTTGAAATGTTATATATATATATATATATATATATATATATATATATATATATATATATATCATTGCGGACGGATAGAGATATGATAGAGATTCGTTGTCAATAAGGTGTAATTAGGAACCAGTGACTTCTTGGCTTCTTAATTAAACGAAATGTAATTACAATGGCCATCACAATACGGTTCGTTAGGCCATATGGATCTCATTACTCTACAATGTTTTACAATGTCATTACTGTAATTATATATATAGATAGTTTTAACTCATTAAGGGCTGGGTTCGACTTTGTGCGGCTATATGGTCTTGTGTTACGACACTCGCTTTCGGATCAGAAGGTCCAGGGTTCGAGCCTCGCGCTCGGCGCAAAGAGTCCTTGGAGAAGGCTTTTTACTCACATTCTCTCACCGTGCTCATGTGTAAAATGAGTACCTGGCCGTTTACAGCGTTTTCTGTGTGCGAAAAATTGTAATATCGCCTAACAGGCGTCATGTCCCGTCCTACATGTTAAATGTTGCTGTTGACCAGAGTCCCCTTGTAAAGCGCTTTGAGCAGATTTAGTGGATATTGCGCTATATAAAGCTCAATTTAAAAAAAATAATAACCTGACATCTTAATGGGGGTCTCGAGTCTCGATAGCCCAGTTGGTAGAGCACCAGGTTCACACCTAAAGGGACAGACAGATAGCAATTCCCGGTGAAGTTGAAAATATTATTATAACCCCCCCCCCCCCAAGTCCACCCAGTAGTGGAATGGGTAGTTTGTGGGTTTGATTGATCTGACGGAAAGTACTTTGCTATCGATTATCAATCATCCTCTCTAAAGGGTAGCGAGCAATTCCTATTGTCAGTTTCATGCTACTGGAAACACCAATATTAACATTTGAATATGATAACCTCATTTTGTCTTTATGCAGAGATAGATAGATAGATAGATAGGTAGGTAGGTAGATAGATAGATGGATGGACGGATAGATGGATTGATAAATAAATAGAAAAAAAATTATTTACACTGATTGATAGATAGCAATATTGAGAGATAAATAGAGAGAGAGAGAGAGAGAGAGAGAAGAAAGAGAGAGAAGAGAATGGAAGAGAGGAGAGAGATAGAGAGAAAGAGAGAGGGCGAGAGAGAGAGGGAGAGAGAGAGAGAGAAGAGAATGGAAGAGAGGAGAGAGATTGAGAGAGAGAGAAGAGAATGGAAGAGAGGAGAAAGAGAGAGAGAGAGAGAGAGAGAGAGAGAGAGAGAGGGGGGGAGGGAGAGAGAGAGAGAAGGGGGGGGGGGGGTGATTATAGCGATATAAAACAGACTCATGAGAACGAACAGGTTGCAAAGTGCAGTTGGGAAATGAATCAAAAGCCAATGATAGAAACCCGCCATGCAACGACCTGACTAGAATTCCTTTCAAATCATATCATTATCTCCCATTATTCTTCATTTCCAGGAGATAGATAGAGAGAGAGAGAGAGAGAGAGATAAATAGATAGAGAGAGATAGAGGGAGAAAGATGGGGGGGGGGGGGAAGAGAAGATTGATTGCAGAAGAGGATGGGAAGAAGGAGATTAATAATAGCTCAGTGGTAGAGTTCTCGTCTCTCAAACAGAAGTATCAGGTTCGACCCCTTTGGAAGAATAGAGAGAGAGAGAGAGAAATAGAGAGAGAGAGAGATAGAGAGAGAGAGGGGGGGGGATGGGATGGGTAGAGAAGATTGATTGCAGAAAAGGATGAGGAGAAGGAGATTAATAGCTCAGTGGTAGAGTTCTCGTCTCTCAAACAACGGTATCAGGTTCGACCCCTGTTGAAGTAGAAGAAGAAGAAGAAGAAGAAGAAGAAGAAGAAGAAGAAGAAGAGAGAGAGAGAGAGAGAACGAAAGAGAGAGAGGGAGAGAGAGAGGAGAGAGTGAGGGAGAGAGAGAACGAAAGAGAGAGAGACAGTGAGAGAGAGAGTGAGAGAGAGATGGAGATAGAGAGAGAGAGAGAACGAAAGAGAGAGAGAGAGAGGGAGAGAGAGAGGAGAGAGTGAGGGAGAGAGAGAACGAAAGAGAGAGAGACAGTGAGAGAGAGAGTGAGAGAGAGAGATGGAGACAGAGAGAGAGAGAACGAAAGAGAGAGAGAGAGAGGGAGAGAGAGAGAGGAGAGAGTGAGGGAGAGAGAGAACGAAAGAGAGAGAGAGACAGTGAGAGAGAGAGTGAGAGAGAGAGATGGAGACAGAGAGAGAGAGAACGAAAGAGAGAGAGAGAGAGACAGTGAGAGAGAGAGTGAGAGAGAGAGAGATGGAGACAGAGAGAGAGAGAAAGAGAGAGAGAGAGAAAGAGAGAGAGAGAGAGAGAGAGAGAGAGAGAGAGAGAGGAGAATGATTGCAGAGGAGGATGGGGAGAAGGAGGTCGATAGCTCAGTGGGAGAGTTCTCGTCTCTCAAACAAAGGTATCAGGTTCGACCCCTGTTGGAGAAGAGTATAATTTTGTTTTTTTCAGAGATTATCCCACTTGTTGACATAGCTTTATTTAAACGAACAGTGGTAATTGCTTGTTACCTTTTTGGTTAGGACGCCAGAAACAAAGTACAACAAAGTGGTAAGATCTAACGTTAAGATTTGAGTAAAGTCCGACTCTGCGTAAAGGTAGTACATTTACTCTTTTTTTAAAGCTTTATATAGCGAAATATCCATTAAATGTGCTCAAAGCGACTTACAATTGGTCCCTGGTCATCAGCAACATTTAACACGTAGGACGGGACATGCCGCCTGTTAGGCGATTTTTACAATTTTTCGGACAAAGACAACGCTTTATGTAATGGGTTTTCTATTGTTTGTGTTGTTGAATAAAAAAAAACATAACAACAAAAAAAAAAAAAAAAAAAAAAAAAGAAATCAGAACAAAAAAAATCAACAACAAAAAAAAAAACAACAACACCCCAACAAAATCGAAAGATCTGGAGACAAGATATGAGTATAGATAGTATGCGCTTGGCTAAGAAGTTCACAACATTGCCATCCGGAAGTATAACCGACCAATCCACAAAACTATGTGTAACCATGAACTTTTATAGTCTGGACAATACAGTTAAGTGAGAATCACTCACAAACGCGGATGGCAAAATATAATAACAAAGGCATGAGTGACGTCATCTTTATTCTATCTATAGATAGTTCGAAGATGACGTCACTCAGGTCTTTGTTATTGTTTTTTGCCATCCGCGATTATGAGTAATGCTCACTGAACTGTATTAACCCGACTATAAACGTTCATGGATACACACAGTTTTGTGTGTTGGTCCGTTATACGTCCGGATGGCAATGTTTTGAGCTTCTTAGCCAAGCGCATACCATCTATAGTCGGGCGCCGCTCATAAAGAGTAAAATTATATATTGGTGGGCATAATGTGTGTTTTTGGATTTTTTTTTGTTTGTCTGTTTATTGCTTTAGGTCTCTTCCAACACAATTGAGGTTATATGACAGACCGCTGAAACAAAAAAAAACAAGCAATCTAACAAAAATAGTACAAATGTAAATCAAAATCATAACCTAAAGATATCATAAGCTAAATTATAAATAACCAAGAACAAACAGGCAGAAGATTTACAGAAAAAAAATATCCCCTGTCAAAAATACAATCACAAACCAAAGAAGCAGTATAGGCTAGTAAAGAGAAGAAGAAACGACATCACTATCGGATCGTACACCCATGCGAACATCATAGGTATATGATTCAAGGGTGATGCTCCCATCCAACCACCCGCTGTTTTTGGATTAAATTGAAATCTTTAAAAATGAAAGGTCAAACCTGATGTCACGGGTAGGGTAGAGTGAGTCGGATGCCGCCCAAAAAAGAGTAAAAATTTGGACTCACCGTTAACCGTTATGAATATTAATATGTTAAAATTGAAAAAAAAGATTATTTTAATAAATTAAAATAACAGACAAGCAAAACAAAAAGCACATAAAAACAAACAATCAAATAAGCAAACAAACAAAATATCAAATCTGGAATAACGGTTAGTGTGTTATCGTACAACGATCAAAAAGAATAAAATTATGCTAGGCGGCATGGGTTTTTTTCGGATTTTTTTGGGATTCTCAAATTTTAAAATGATTTAATAATTAAAAATAATCAT
>NC_088369.1:4531364-4541364 GCF_034508935.2 Berghia stephanieae
CATAAATACACACGCAAACACACACAGACACAAACACATACACACACACAATGACACACAAAATAGTTCCCCTTTTTTATCAATATAGATAGAATGCGCTTGGCCAAGGAGTTCACAACATTGCCATCCGGAAGTATAACGGACCAACACACAAACTCTGTGTAACAATGAACTTTTATAGTTGGTTATACAGTTTATGGTGGTAGATCATCTCCACAACGCGGTTGGCATAAATAATTTTTCATTGGCTGAGTGAGTCATCTTACGGTTGTTTTTGATAGTATGCAATTTGACTTTCAGCCTTTGTTTGTTTTTGCGATCGCGGTATATGTGAAGTTGTTATATATAAACGTAGTAACCAGATAAAAGAGTCATGGTACAAGAGTTGAGATTGTCGTTTTATATTGATACAATATGTTGTAATCTTGTAAGTCATTGTTATTATAGATAGAAAGAAAGAATATATAATATAGGGAATGTGCGTGTGTATATAGATAGATGTTTGTGTGTCTATGTGTGCGTGTATACGTATGTGTATTTGGGATAGAGGAGGTAGGTGACGATAGACAACTAGTTGAATTCCACAGTTTTTGGGATGTATCCCAGTAATGGTCATGGGCACCCCATGTTTTATTCAACAGGTCTTCAACAGGTCTGCAGCGGTCATTTCAATTGGCCTTGTTGACCGATAGGTAATTGGATTGCTATTTTTAGAAAGAGGTTCGCTGCTTTTCCAAACAAAAGAAAATAGAGGGTTGGGAAAGTTTAAGAAATGTTTGTGTTTAATTGGGGATGTTTGCGGCAGTTAAGGATGAGGGAAGGAGAAGAAGATGAAAGAAGAGGAGGAGAAGAAGGGAGGGGTGGGGGGTGGGGGTATTGAATAAGGAAGTCAAAAAACAGTAGTGGTAGCAATAGAGGTTGTTGTTGTATTAGTAGTAGTAGTAGTAGTAGTAGTAGTAGTAGTAGAAGTAGTAGTAGTAGTAGTAGTAGTAGTAGTAGTAGTAGTAGTAGTAGTAGTAGAAGTAGTAGTAGTAAGTAGTAGTAGTAGTAGTAGTAGTAGTAGTAGTAGTAGTAGTGTAGTGTAGTAGTAGTAGTAGTAGTAGTAGTAGTAGTAGTAGTAGTAGTAGTAGTAGTAGTTAGTAGTAGTAGTAGTAGTAGTAGTAGTAGTAGTAGTAGTAGTAGTAGTAGTAGTAGTAGTAGTAGTAGTAGTAGTTAGTAGTAGTAGTAGTAGTAGTAGTAGTAGTAGTAGTTAGTAGTAGTAGTAGTAGTAGTAGTAGTGTGTGTGTAGTAGTAGTAGTAGTATGTTAGTAGTAGTAGTAGTAGTAGTAGTAGTAGTAGAGTAGTAGAGAGAGAAGAAGAAGAGAGAGAAAAGAAGATAGAAGAAGAAGGAAGAAGAATAGAGAAGAAGAAGAAGAAGAAGAAGAAGAAGAAGAAGAAGAAGAAGAAGAAGAAGAAGAAGAGAAGAAGAAGAAGAAGAAGAGAAGAAGAAGAAGAAGAGAAGAAGAAGAAGAAGAAAGAAGAAGAAAGAAGAAAGAAGAAGAGAAGAAGAAGAAGAGAAGAAGAAGAAGAAGAAGAAGAAGAGGAAGAAGAAGAAGAAGAGAGAAGAAGAAGAAGAAGAAGAAGAAGAAGAAGAAGAAGAAGAAGAAGAAGAAGAAGAAGAAGAAGAAGAAGAAGAAGAAGAAGAGAAGAAGAAGAGAAGAAGAAGAGAAGAAGAAGAAGAAGAAGAAGAGAAGAAGAAGAGAAGAAGAAGAAGAAGAAGAAGAAGAAGAAGAAGAAGAGAAGAAGAAGAGAGAAGAAGAAGAGAAGAGAAGAAGAAGAAGAAGAAGAAGAAGAAGAAGAAGAAGAAGAAGAAGAAGAAGAAGAAGATGGTGGAGGGAAAACAAAGGCCGAGATGGCGATCAAAAAAAAAAAGGGGGGGGGGGGAGAGGAAAAAGAAGAAAATTAAGAAAATAATGATGATGAAGCAGAAGAAAAAGACGAAGAAGTCATGATATAGCCAAAGAATTGAGATGGACATACAAATAGTAGCAAGAGAAGAGACAAGGGTAGAAACATTGAAGTAAGAAGCGCCAACCCCTTCTTCTTCTTCTTTTGACTGATACATAGACGTCTTGTCTGACCGACCTGGCCCTGGGTAAGTCCCATGAGTAAGTGGTTTTTGAACGGTAAATGAAAAATAAGGGATTAAGCATCGTAGGGAATATTGTGGATGGGAAAATGAGTTATGTAAATGGGAAAATATGTGACAACTAGGCTGAGTGCTTTCCGATGAGTTTGGGGGGATTTTTATTTTTTTATCTCTACATCTATTTCGCCGTCCGGAGAAAATTGGAGGCTGGCCAGTGACGGGTTTTGTGGGGGTTTTTTTTATTGGCCATGAGATAATTTGTTTAGAAAGATGTACGTATATTTTCATAGATCATGGTTTTTGGTTTATTGGTGAGTTTGATTGGTTGCTATTTTTAGAATAGGGTTTGCTGCTTTTCCAAAAAAAAAAAAAAAGAAAATGGAGGGCGACGAAATTTAAGAAATGTTTATGTTTGTATTTTTATCTGCGAAGAAGAGGAAATATAATTCAAGAAACTATTATTGATATAGTACAGGCTAATGCATATCCTATTTTCTTTATGGGATAAAACAGTCGCCAGACGGCTTTGTAGTCTACTGGTATAACACTCGCTTTCCGATCGGAAGGTCCTGGGTTCGATCCTCGCTCGGCGCATAGTTAACTCCTTGGTAAAAGGCCCTTTACTCACATTCTCTCACCGTCATCAAGTGTAAAATGAGTACTCGGCCGTCAACAGCTTTGTCTCTGTCGGAAATAAAATTGTAATGTCGCCTAATAGGGGTCATGTCTCGTTCTACATGTTACGCGTTGCTGCTGTTGGTCCGGGACCCTTTGCCAAGCGCTTTGAGTGTTTAGTGGATATTGCTCTTTATATCGTTGTATTTTTTTTCTCTTAATCTTCAACATTTTAAAATGATTCTAACCATTTGAGATATAGATAGTATGCGCTTGGTTAAGAAGCTCACAACATTGCCATCCGGAAGTAGAACGGACCAACAGACAAACTCTGTGTAACCATGAACTTTTATAGTCTGGATAATACAGTTCAGTGAGAACAACTCACAAACGCGGATGGCAAAAAAAAAGAACAATAACAAAGACCTGAGTGACGTCAACGTCGAACTATCTATAGATAGTTCGAAGATGACGTCACCAGGCTTCATTGTTCTTTTTTTTGCCATCCGTGTTTATGAGTATGTCTCACTTAACTGTATTATCCAGACTATAAACGTTCATGGTTACACAGAGTTTGTGTGTTGGTCCGTTATACTTCCGGATGGCAATGTTATGAGCTTCTTAACCAAGCGCATACTATCTATAAAATCATTTTTTCTCAACTTGTTCACTCCGACCAAATAGCAGAATGAATGGGTGGGTCGCATCTTATTATTCAATGTTGTGCAAACCATCTCTTTCCGGTGAAGTTAAATATCGATGGTAGGCGGTTCAAATCTCTGAAGTCTCAATTTTCACGATCGGCGGATGAAACCTCTGAAGTCTACATACGAGCTTTGCGCACCATATTTTATTTCACTATGAGCGGATCTAAATAATAATGTGAAATTGAATGTAAGCTCCAATTTAATTACAAAAAAAAAAGATCAAATGGACGTTTCGCATTTCCCCTTTATCAACAAAACAGGATGAATGAAACACCCCAGATGAATAAGATGATGTGGTAGTGGCGTAGTTAACTACCACATCATCTCATTTATCTGTGGCGTTTCATTTTTCATTCATCCTGTTTTGTTGATTAAGGGGAAACCCGAAACGTTCATTTGATCTGTTTTTGTAATTAATTTGAAGCTTATATTCAATTTCACATTATTTTCTATTTCTTCGAGCTTTGAGCAGCAACATTTAAATTTTGAGCGGATCAGACATCTGATGACATCAAAAGGATGACGTCCATATAATGAATAAAACATGGTGCGCAAAGCTCGTATGTATCGAGATAGTAGACTTCAAAGTTAAGATTCGATGATCGTGAAAATTGGGACTTCAGATGTTTGATCCGCCGATGGTCGATAAGTGACCCACCGTATCGAAGCGGTTTTATGTCGGGAGGAAGAAAACCCAACAAACTTTTGGGTACGAAACAAAGACCATACCGTTGTGCCACATACAAAATCTCACACACATACAAACATACACACACACGCACACACACACACACACACACGCGCGCACACACCCACCACAATCATATTCCACTCTTCCCTAACCCACCACCCCCCCCCCCCCCCACACTCCATATCCTCAAGCCCTATCCATGTCTCAGCAAGTTATTATTTACCCCCCAAAACAACTCCCACTAAATCTCTCTAAATCCCCTATCTACACCAATTTCACTCCTGAAATCTCCACCCCGCTTCATCTTCTCAGGAACCAAATCCCCTCCATCACTCCCCACCCCATCCACCCCTCCCCACACCCTAGCGCTCCCTCCCTAGTAGCCTCCCTCCCTCCCTCCCCTCCTCAACTCCTCCACCCCAACCCATCCTCACCCCCCTCTTTTCATTCTATCACCATTTCTGTTTTCTTGTGTGTAATGTAACGGACAGCAAGCAAATTCTCTGGGGCAGAAATAAAGTGCTTTCCAATACCCCTTGTTGGAATTACCTCACACCATCAGAAGAAATTTCGATGGGTTTTTGAAGAAAGTTTTTTTTTTTTTATCTCCATAAGAACTCTTAAAGTTCATCTTCCATCAAACATAAATTCGATGGTAGATGAACTCCAAGCGTGGGAATTGAACAGTATGCAGACTTAATCACCTTGATGGTTCCATTAAAAATAATTTTTTGTGGGTATTTTGTAGACCATGGTTACGATTTTTTAGTAAATTTATAAATTGCTACCCAAGACTGATAATATTGGATCACCACGTGTTCATATGTGACCCATCGTCTCAAAAAGGTGTTATGTCGGAACGAACCAGATGCTTAAAAGCCGAATTTAATGTGAAACTGGTCCAAAATCTAAATTGTTGGCATTAATTAGCAGCCAAAAATATCGTTGCCATTCTCCTCAATAACTCATAATATAAACTCAACACAAGTCTGATATTTCTGACTATAAATTCAATTTTCAACTTATTAACCAACCCAACCCGGCTTAATACCATTTTGAGACGAAGGGTCACATATATGTCTGATATCCGAACCCGCTTATGGGCCTAGTTTAACATTGTTGTAATGGACAATATTTTGCGTATTTTTTTGAGATTTTTATTACAACAATGAGGCCATCAGGAATTGGGTTATCAGACCTACATATAAGTGCACGTCGGTACACCAAAATTCATGACGTTTTCTACTAAAGATCTGAAAAAGTGTGCTAGAAACAACGAGCATTTATATAGATAGTATCCGCTTGGCTAAGAAGCTCACAACATTGTCATCCGGAAGTATAACGGACCAACACACAAAACTGTGTGTATCCATGAACGTTTATAGTCAGTGAGCATTACCCATAAACGCGGAGTCAAAAAACAATAACAAAGACCTGAGTGACGTCATCTGCATACTATCTATAGCCAACATTTATTTAGCGCAATATCTACTAAAGCTCTTTACAATGGGTCCCTTGCTAACAGCAACACTTCACGTATAAGACGAGACATGCAGCCTGTTAGACGATATTACATTTCTTTCTTTTTTTTTCGGACAAATACAACGCTGCGGCTATGTGGTCTAGTGGTATGACACTCGCTTTCGGATCGGAAGGTCCTGGCTTCGAGCCTCGCTCGACGCATAGTTGAGTCCTTGGAAAAGACTATTTACTCACATTCTCTCACCGTACTCAGGTGTATAATGAGTACCTGGCCGTTAACAGCGTTGTCTTTGTCCGAAAAATTGTAATATCGCCTAACATGCGTCATGTCTCGTCCTACATTTTAAATGTTGCTGTTGCTGGGGTGGGGGTGGGGGGTGTTAGCGGTCTGGTCTTTGCTTCTTTTTGTACCCAAAACGTACCAGGCTCGACTACCCGTCTCGTTGTGTGACCTTGAGTAATAAGTCACCACGCCCTAGCTCACCTTCCAGCGCTGCACTGTGGCTAACGCCTGAGTTATTCCAGTCTTCCCATTGGAATAGATCCTAAAGACAAATTATTTCCCCTTGGGGATGAATAACGGTAATTTTTTCTCTTTTTTATATATAAATTATTTAATGCAAGTGTCAAGTCCATAAGACAAATGTCCGGGGAACGGAATTTCCCGATCGTCTGAATCCGACATCTGGATAATCGCTGGCTGGTTTCATTTTATTATCACGTCGCAGAGTTACGTGGCTTTAAAGAATTAAGAACTGTTTACTTTAACATTTGAAATACATAAAGACGTAAACATGGGAGAGAAAATGAAAAAGAAAAAGGAGGAGAAGAAGAAGAAGAAGTAGTAGTAGTAGTAGTAGTAGTAGTAGTAGTAGTAGTAGTAGTAGTAGTAGTAGTAGTAGTAGTAAGTAGTAGTAGTAGTAGTAGTTAGTAGTAGTAGTAGTAGTAGTAGTAGTAGTAGTAGTAGTAGTGTAGTAGTATAGTAGTAGTAGTATTAGTAGTAGTAGTAGTAGTAGTAGTAGTAGTAGTAGTAGTAGTAGTAGTAGTAGTAGTAGTAGTAGTAGTAGTAGTATTAGTAGTAGAAGAAGAAGAGGAGAGGAAGAAGAAAAAAAAAGAAGAGGAAGAAGTTGCAGTAGTAGTAGCAGTAGAAGACAAAATGAGAAATAAAATTGAGGAAGAAGAGGAGAAGAAGACGAATTCGCGTTTCATTGTTAGTTATAACAAGATCTTGTTACCTTCCAAATTGGATTCAATAGTCTGATGTCACATCGCCCAGCAACGGCGGCCATAACAAAGAAAATCGGTACTTTTTATTCTTCATGCTGGCTAGAACTTTTCATGCCTTGTGATCAGAATTTGTAAAAGTCAAAACATGATCAGATTTATAATGGTTTTTTTCTCTCTGGATACGCTTCTATGCTCGTCGGAGAAATATTTCATAAGGGCGTCCGCCATTGTTCCGATAATTTATAGCCAGTTACTAAGTTACCATGCGTCATTACGAGGGAAGTGACGTTACGTCTGTTGAAGCGTATTTTCAGTTTCCTCCTTGTGGTTAAAATATTGCTTTCGTTTTCCTACGTTTTATTGCATGTACAAGTGTGTGAGTGAAAGGTGCCTGACAAAGAAAGAAAGAAAAAATACAAGAAAAAAAAAAACAAAAAACCATCACATAAAATGAGTCGAAATCGACTCGGGATCGAACCTCAGACCTTCTGATTACCGGTTGGGCACGCTACCACAGAATCATGCTAGATTTACGCCCTTTTATGTATTTGTAAGATAGTTATTGCCTTTTCCACGAGGGTTACGCCAGTTTTAGGCCACTTAATCGCTCATTGTCTGTTTCAAAACAGGAGTAATATTATTATGGGCTTTTTCTGAAGATCTCAAGACCGGAAATAGAAATTTAATTCTAAACTTCCGTAGACAGCGAATGGATTCCGATAAATTTTATTTGCTGAAACAGTCTTGGGAATTCGGGGTTTCTCGGCATGTGACAGTAAGTGAGATGAATTATAACGATTTGGAAGTGGGAGAAGAGTGTGTGTGAGAGAGAGAGAGAGAGAGAGAGAGAGAGGGAGAGAGGGAGATAGAGAGAGAGAGAATGAGAGAGGGAGAGAGAGAAACAAAGAGAGAGAAAGAGGGAGAGTGAGAAGAGAGAGAGAGAGAAGAGAGAATAGAGAAAGAGAAGAGAGAATAGAGAGAGAGAATGGGAGAGAAAAAGAGATTGAGAGAGAGTAAGAGAGAAAGAGAGAGAGAGAGAGAGAGAAAGAGAAAAAAGGAAGGGAAAGAAAGAGAGAGATCAGAGACAAAGAGAATCACAGAGAGACAGAAAGAGACAGAGAGAGAGAGAGCGAGAGAGAGAGAGAGAGAGAGAGAGAGAGAGAGATTCCCCTAGATTGTCGAAGATTTTGATTCAGGCGAGTGAGAAAGAGAGAGAGAAAGAGAGAGAGAAAGATAGAGAGAGAGAGATTCAGAGAGAGAGAAAGAGAGAGGGCGAGAGAAAGAGAGAGAGAGAGAGAAAGAGAGAGAGAGAGAGAGAGAGAGAGAGAGTATGTTTGCGTGTTTCTTTTTATTTCATGTGCACAAGGGACATGCCGTAGCTTATCGATCTGTCCATCTTGTTTCGACCTCTGGATTTGTCAAGCTTGGTCAATACATATTTTGATAGAGAAATTAACGAATTGAATATCCTCTCAGAGTTTTAGAATAGAATTAACTCACTCAACCCTAAAACCGACTATATCCGTAGCGTACACGGGACTACTTTTACCCCATGCCTATTTATTACATATTTTTTCTGAGACAAATTATAGGCGCAGTATCAAAGCTAATGTTTTTTTTTTTTTTTGTTTTTTTTTGTTTTTTTTTTTGTGTGTTTTCAATTATAGTTGAATAACTATATCAATGTACATGTTCATTTTTAATTCATTTTTTTTCTAGTTTTGAAAAGTAGCAAAAATCTCTAGGATTGAGTGAGTTAACAATTCATGAAATGAAAACTGTCGTGTTTATTTGGGTTTTATGTTTTTATCAGTTGAACGAGGAGATAGATAGATTGATTGATTGACAGATAGATAAGTAGATAGATTGGTGAACTGATAGATGGATGGTTAGACGGATGGATAGATGGATGGATAGACATATTGACGGATGGACAAATAGATAAATTGATGGATGTATAGATAGATGAATAGATGGATGGATAGATGTGTGGATGGATGAATGGATAGATAGGGGATGGATAGATGGATGGATAGATAGGTGGATGGATAGATGGATGGATAGATGGATGGATGGATAGATGTGTGGATGGTTGGATGGATAGATAGGTGGATGGATAGATGGATGGATAGATAAATGGATGGTTACGTCGATTTCATATCCCTCCGCCTCTCTCTCTCTCTCTCTCAGTCTCTCTCTCTCTCTATTTCTCTGAAGGTCTTGTTTATGTGTGTGTGTATGTGTGTGTGTGTGTGTGTGTGTGTGTGTGTGGAGAAGGGGGGGGGGCGTGCGTGTGGGTTTACATGGACGTGTGTTGATCCGCCTTGATCTTATTTGCCATTCAAAGTTTGTCGAGTCCAATCCAACTCCCGTAAATAAACAGGGCAATTGCTACTTTGTCCGAATGCAGAGGAACTTCATTTTTGTTTTTTAAAAAAGAGAGAAAAAGATAATCCAAAAAAAGAAAATTTGAGCTTTTATATGGCTCAATATCCTCTAAACGTGTTTAAGGCACTTTAAAAATGTTGCCATTTATCCGGTTATGTTTTGAGTTGATATTGATGCATTGCGTTTAGCCCTCTCCTTACCAACCATAGGAAAATCGTCACATTCGTTACGATACAACCAACAATTTTCTCTTTCTGATTTCTCTACAGCTATAAATACTAACTAAACACTGTGTTGTAACTGAGCTAATTTTGCAGAACAACATTCTGTATAGAAAGCACTTGTTACTCATTTGATTGATTCGGAAAAGTCTATTTTTGTGTCGGGTGGGAGTGAATTTTCGGGGGAAATTCTAATAATGGCTGGTAAGGAGAGAGTTAGCCGGAAAAAAATAAATAAATAAACAAACAAAAACAAAAACAAAAAAATCATCTAACATCGACAAGCCGGAATTTCACGTGCCAAACACACAGATCAATATGTAATCTTAAACGTTTATGGTATAAAGATAGTATGCAGATGACGTCACTCAGGCCTTTGTTATTGTTTTTGCCATCCGCGTTTGTGAGTAATGCTTACTGAACTGTATTAAACCTGACTATAGACGTTCATGGATACACACAGTTTTGTGTGTTGGTCCGTTATACTTCCGGATGGCAATGTTATGAGCTTCTTAGCCAAGCGCATACTATCTATAGATAG
>NC_088369.1:4546364-4551364 GCF_034508935.2 Berghia stephanieae
CAGTAAAATAGATAGATAGATTGATAGACTCATAGATAGATATATAGATAGATAGATAAATAGATAGATGGGTAGAGAGATAGATAAATAGATAGATAGATAAATAGATAGATGGGTAGAGAGAGAGATAGATAGATAAGTAGATATATGGGTAGACAGATAGATAGATAGATAGATAGATAAATTGGTGGCAGGAAAGGATTAAAGAAAAAAAAGAGAATAAACTTTTATCTGGAACAAAATTGAAAGTAATTCAGTAATCAAATCCTCAGAATTCTTTCAAATGACAGGCACTTTAGATTTCGTCCAATTACAAGTGACATCATCATCATCATCGTAGTCGTCGTCGTCGTCATCATCATTATCAGCAGCAGCAGCATCGTCATCGTCGTCGTCGTCGTCATGATCATCATGATCATCATCATCATGATCATCATCATCATCATCATCATCATCATCATCATCATCACCAAGATTAGCCACTAATGATAATAATAATAATAACTGTAATTCCTGTTAAAGTTGAAAATAACGACAACGACAACAACAACGACCAACGATGATAGCGATAATCATTAACTTGTATCTTTGGATGAAATTGAAAGTAACTCATCAAATCCTCAAAATTCTTTCAAATTAAATGACAGACACTTTAGATTTCGTCCAATTACAGGTGACATCATCAAAATCAATTTTTAAAAATCCTTTTGAATCTAAGAAAAGGGAAACGAGACAGAGTTTTAGAGATTGTATGCGCTCAGCTAAGAAGCTCACAACATTGCCATCCAGAAGTATAAAGGATGACACACAAAACTTTCTGTAACCATGAACTTATATAAACTGGATGATACAGTTTAGTGAGAATTATTACTCAAATAACGAGGACCAGAGTGACGTCATCGTCGATCTATTTATAGAAACCAGTTAACTGCCGTACTCTGGGAAATAACTCGAATTTTACAATTTGACCAGAAAATTATTTATTCAAATATCGATCGATTTAAGTGACTCTCACCTTGGCAAAAACTCTCAAACCTGGGACTTATCGAAAACTTCGCGAGATCTCAGGTTTGGGAGTTGTTGCTGAGGTGAGGTTCAATTAAATTGATCGATATTTGAGTGACGAGTTTTCTGGCCAAATTTTTAAATACGGGTTATTTTTTCAGAGTATGGCAGTTAGATGGTTAAGCTTGAATTGAAAAGAGGAATAGGATTCAATAGTCGTAACGTCACTTCCTTCATAATGACGAATGCATATGGTAACTTAGCAACACTGGCTCTAAACTATCGGAACAATGACGGACGCCGTATGAAATATTTCTCCGACAAGCATAAAAGCGTATCCAGAGGAAAAAAACAACATAAATTTGATCATGTTTTGACTTTTACACATTCTGATCACAAGATATATGAAAAGTTCTAGCCAGCTTGAAGAATAAAAAGTAATGATGTTCTTTGTTTAGAACCAAGATGGCCGCCGTTGCCAGGCGGCGTGACATCAGACTACTGAATCCAATTGTGACTATTTTTGGACACTTAAGTTGGTTGTGAAAGGAGATAAGAGAGAATCATTGTTCAGATATAGGATTTTAAGGGGCGGGTGGGGGGGGGGGGGGGGGGGGGGGTAAGGAGTAAGTTGGGAACTGGGAATTAGAAATGTGATGAGGATCATGTCGGTGGTGGTGATTTTGGGAATGATAATGATATTGGTAGTGGTGGTAGTGGTTGCGATGATGATGATGGTGATGATGATGATGGTGATGATGATGATGATGATGATGATGATGATGATGATGATGATGGTGATGATGATGATGATGATGATGATGATGATGATGATGATGATGATGATGATGATGATGATGATGATGATGATGATGATTATGGCAGCGGTGGTTGTGGTGGTGATGATGATGATTCTTTGTGGCGATGGGCCGCATAAAAAATGTCAATACCAATAGGCTCATGGGGCCGGAGATTAAAATTATCCTGGTTTCTATTTTGTGCAACGAGCAAATAACTGCTTGATACCCTTTGGACAGGTCGCTAGTCTATCGCAAAGTACTGACCCACCCAGCCATCCAATCACTGGGGGGAGGGGGGGGGGAGGGAAGGAGAAATGCCAGAACAAGATTTCGACTTCACACTGAGAGGATCTTAGTCCTTTCGCGTGTGAAACGAGCGCTCTACCGACTGAGCTATCAGAGCCCAACAGGGTTAAAAACAAGAGCCAGCGTGTGGCCTGGGGATGATTTAGAGGGGATAGAATAAATGACAGCAAGCGGAATTGTTTGACCCTCTCCTTACCAACTACAGGAAAATCGTCACATTCGTTACGATACAACCAACATTATTCTTATTCAAATTTCTCTTGTACATCATAAAATTTAAACAAAATGAACACAGTGTGTTGTAGAACCTGTTTTACTAAAGAAATTATTTATCGCAAGAACTTACTGCTATTGTGTTCGAGTGATAAAAAAATATTATTGTGTTGGTTGAATGTGAAGTTTTGGGGAAAATACTGAAATTGTCTGGTAAGAAGAGAGTTAATTGGACGAAACCAAGTCGCTTGGTTGGGAGGGGGGGGGGGGAGGTTGTGTGCGTTTTCTTTCATTTGCATGCTTGAGTTTATGCCGGTTTCTATAGCGTGAAACAGACAAGAGCAATTTCTTACTAGCCTTTGTATAAGACGCTAGTCTATCGCAAAAGTACTTTCCGCCAGATCCTTAAAAAAACAACCTAGATACCCAATTAATGTTAGGTGAAATGGGGGGGGGGGGGGGTCAGAAAGAAACATTTCGACTTCACCAGCTATCTGTTTTTGAACCTTTGCGAGTGAAACGAGTGCTCTACCAACTGAGCTAGAAGAGTCTTTTCCAAGGTCTCAACTATGCGCCGAGCGAGGCTCGAACCCAGGACCTTCCGATCCGAAAGCGAGTGTCATACCACAAGACCACATAATAGCCGCATATCTCTATTTTTCTTCTCTCTCTTCAAAACAACAGGGTTAAAAACAAGAGACAAGGGGTAGCCTTGGATAGGTTTAGAGTGGATAGGAGTGACAGGATACGGATGGAACTGTTTGAGTGGACGAAGCCACGACACTGTGGGGGGTGGAGAGGGGGTTGGGAGGGGGGGGGAGGGAGGGTTGAGTGCGCTCTCTTCCATCTGCATGCATGCCCGGGGGGTGCTAAATGAAACCTGTAAATTGAATTACTTTGGGGGTTGAAATGGAGTTTATTATTGATGATTTGGACTTGGTTGGGTGCGTGTTGTACGATTGTGTGTATGTGTGTGTGTGTGTGTGTGTGTGTGTTTTGGAGAGGGTGGCAGAGTGAGTTGGAGAGAGAGAGAAAGAGAGGGGGTGGGGGAGGGGGATAGATAGAAACAGAGAGAGAAAAAAAAAGAGAAAGAAAGAGAGGAGAGAAAAGAGAGAGGGAGAGAGAAATGGAGACAGAGAGAGAGAGAGAAAAGAAGGGAAAGAGAGAGAGAGAGAGAGAGAGAGAGAGAGAGAGAGAGAGAGAGAGAGAGAGAGAGAGAGAGAGAGAGAGAGAGAGAAAGTATGTTGTTTGGTTGAATATAAAACAAGAGTTGTTTATGATTATGTTTTTTTGTGTGTGCATTTTCCATGTTCGACTAATTTTTATATTCAATAAATTTATCCGCGTCTATATCTCTGTCATTCCGTATTTCTATGATTTCTCTCTCCATCTCTCTCTCTCTCTCTCTCTCTCTCTCTCTCTCTCTCTCTCTCTCTCTCTCTCTCTCTCTCTCTCTCTCTCTCTCTCTTCTCTCTTTCATCTCTACCTCCCCAACCCCCTCCCTCTCTACTCTCTCTCTCTATCTATCTCTCTATCTATCTATCTATCTATCTATCTATCTATCTATCTATCTATCTTTCTATCTATCTATCAATATATTTATCTATCTATTCATCTATCTTTTCACCTATCTATCTATACATCTATATATTATATCTATCTACACATACCCATCTCACCATCAAACTTATCTATCTGATAACTATCAACATTGTCTTTGCAGCAACGACAAAAGTTAAGAGTCGAGACACAACGATACAACCAACCTCTTATACAGTTCAATTCTCTCTAGAAATTTCGATGAAGAAGTAGCTACTATCGTTGGTAACCCATCCGTCTTCCACGGCTTTGTCCTGATTGAATTAATCACTCCTTGCATGTACTATTCGTTATCCAGGAGACATGCCATCACTCTAACTGGACAAGGATTGATAGAGGTAATCTACAGTACTTTGTGCGGTGCGGATAGGTGATCTAGTGAGCTTTGTTTGAGCTTCTTTTTTATATAGCGCAATATCCACTAAACGTGCTCAAAACGCTTTTTTACAAGGGGTCCCTGGCCAACAGCAACACATAACATGTAGGACGAGACATTATGACGCCTGTTAGGCGATATTACAATTTATTGGGACAGAGACAACGCTGTTAACGGCCGGTACTCATTTTACACTTGAGTACGGTGGGAAAATGTGAGTAAAGAGTCTTCTCCAAGGACTCAACTAAGCGCCGAGCCAGGCTCGAACCTATGACCTTCCGATCCTAAAGCGAGTGTCTTACCACAAGACCACATAGCCGCATAGTGATATGACGCCTTCAGATCGGAAGGTCCAGGGGTGTGCGAGTCCCCCAGCTCTGAGCGATGCACAGTTGAGTCCTTGGAAAAGGCAATTTACTCACATTCTCTCACCATACTCAGGTGTAAAATGAGAGCTTTGTCTATATCCGTAAAAAAAATCTAATGTCGTCTAACAAACGTCCCGTCTTATCAAACATGGTGAGTGTTGCTGTTGACTAGAAACCCCTTGCAAAGCGCTTTGAGCCTTTTAGAGGCTATTGCACAAATAGAAATGCTCGTTTTTTATAAAAGATAATTTGAAAATATGGGTCAGAAATATCGTCCTGTAGATTATCGAGCGATTAAAATCTCTCTCTCTTTAAAAAGAAAGTATTCCTTCA
>NC_088369.1:4553864-4556364 GCF_034508935.2 Berghia stephanieae
CATAAGGGCGTCCGCTATTGTTCCGATAGTTTAGAGCCAGTTACTAAGTTACCATGCGTCATTGCGAGGGAAGTGACGTTCGTTACGACTGTTCAAGCGTATTGTAAGCCGTTTTATGAGCATTTAAACAAAATTGTTTGGAAGAGGAGGTAATCCCTGTCCGAGAGGGGGAAATAAATCTGTCATAGATACGAGCAAAAACCGTGATAGCGATCAGCGAACATGGGCGATGCCTATCGTTTTATTGAATTACAGTTTTATCATAGCACATAGAGATTGTTTAGATGGCGATGAGTTTCATTCAACCGTGTGATTTCAATGGGAGAAAATCATTGACCGAACATGTGTGTTTTCCAGTTTCTAATGGTTAACATACAGCCTGACACTAGAACCCTCGAGGACTGGCAGTTTGACGTCACTTTTTATGTTTGTGTAGCGTCTAGTGAGTTGTCGTTAGTAGATTTCAAGGAAACAAGTTATTTCATTGGTTGAACTATTGAATACAACTCACGATTTTGTTTTCTTTTGTGGCAAAAGACTGACATTTTGACGTCATTTTGGTCAGTGTCAGGTCATGATTTTACGAAGGCCACCCATACACACTGGTCGAGATTGTTTAGATGGCGATGAGTTTTATTCAACCGTGTGATTTCCATGGGAGGTAATCATTGGCCGAACATGTTTGTTTTCCAGTTTCTAATGGTTTGTCATGAAAAAAAAGACGAAGAAAAGAAAACCACGATTGGTTTTAAAACCCTCTAAGGTGAAACTATGGGCATGATCTATATTGCATTTCCATGTGCTCGAGGTCATTAGTCACATGCAAAGAGTTCTCTAAATGACCTCCATAGTGAAAAGTGTTCACACTTTTAGAAATATCCAACGTCACAATTGGTCATTTTGTTCAGCATGACTCATGGGTATGTTTACAACTTTCATAAACAAAGCATTGTGTTTAGATATATTGAGAAATGTCCAATCGTTATACAGCAACAAGATGAGATCGATGACGAGGTTGGACGAAAACAAGTATATAGATAGTATGCAGATGACGTCACTCAGGCCTTTGTTATTGTTTTTGCCATCCGCGTTTGTGAGTTGTTCTCACTAAACTGTATTAACCAGACTATAAAAGATCATAGTTACACAGAGTTTGTGTGGTGGTCCGTTATACTTCCGGATGGCAATGTTATGAACTCCTTCGCCAAGCGCATACTATCTATAGATCGCTCCCATTGAACAGGTATCTGAAGCTGTAAAGAGGAGAAGGTGGAAATGGACTGAACAAGTCTTCAGAATGGATCCGAGTGCCATTCCCAGGATAACCCTCAGGTGGAAGCACCCCTCCCCCCCCGCCTCCCTCACTCCTCCCAGGAACGAGAAGAAGGGGACACCCGCTGGAGACCTGATGAAAGTGGTTGGTCTTGGGGACAGATGACAAAAATAACCTCCAACCAGAGTATGTAAGAGCAGTAGCAGTTTGGTTGTCTCTTTCGTAATCAAATAATAATAATAATAATAATAATAATAATAATAATAATAATAATAATAATAATAATAATAATAATAATAATACTTTATTGCATCCCAAAAAGGAATTTTTTTTGTACAGACGTGTTATAATTTACACAATAAGATAAAAATACAATGGAAATAGGATGTATATATATAACAAAAGGAGCAGCTCTATAACCAGAGCTGCGCTTTATAATATGAATAATTTCAACACTGTAAAATAGATAAAACTGTCACTATAAATTGAAAATTGAAAAGATTGCAAAGCAAATAAATTAATAAATTAATATTTATATTTTTAAAAAGTAAAAATGAGAAATAATTATATAAAATGATTATTGCTTGTTGTTATAAAGCCTTATACTGGACGGTAGAAAAGATTTTCGGTGTCTCTCTGTTTTCGTTGAAATAGAGAAAGGTCGACCACTTTTTTCTGACATAATGATTGATGGTCTTAGTTGATGATACTGGTCATTTAATATTTTAGTTATTTTATTTATACAAAATTTCTCGTATAAAAGATCTACACCGTCAACATCATTTATATAGCGTTTAATTGATTTTTTAATATTTGAATTTATTTTGTTTCTTTCCACTGCTA
The DNA here is from genome assembly GCF_034508935.2 of Berghia stephanieae. Classification (NCBI taxonomy): domain Eukaryota; kingdom Metazoa; phylum Mollusca; class Gastropoda; order Nudibranchia; family Aeolidiidae; genus Berghia; species Berghia stephanieae. Next base: position 4,555,981 of record NC_088369.1, read on the forward strand.
AGCAATGGTCTCCCCAAGCTGTTATACAAAATGACAAAACACTTTCGATTACTGCTCTATAAAATAATGTGCAGAGGGTTTTATCTATTCTAAACTGAGAGAGTTTTGATAAAAAATATGTACGTCTGCACATCTTATGCCTAATTATTTTCAAGTGTTCATCCCACTTGAGCCTGTCATCAATCATTACACCAAGGTATTTGTAGTGAGGAACTCGCTGGACGAATTGGTCCTTTAATTTTAACGGTTCTATCGGTTCCTTCACTCTCCTAAAGTCAATCACTAGCTCCTTTGTCTTGCTTATGTTAAGCTCTAGGTGGTGGGCATCACACCAAGACACAAATCTATCAATTTCTTGCCTATAAGCCACTTCGTTGCCATTTG
>NC_088369.1:4561364-4633325 GCF_034508935.2 Berghia stephanieae
CAAGGACTGAACTATGCGCCGAACGCGAGGCTCGAACCCAGGACCTTCCGATCCCGAAAGCGAGTGTCATACAAATTGGATTCAATAGTCTGATGTCACGTCGCCCAGCAACGGCGGCAAGCGTGGTTCTAAACAAAGAAAATCGGTACTTTTTATTCTTCATGTAGGGTAGAACTTTTCATATGTCTTGAGATCAGAATGTGTAAAAGTCGAAAAATGATCAGATTTATAATGTTTGGGTTTTTTTTTCCTCTGGCTACGCTTTTATGCTCGTCGGAGAAATATTTCATAAGGGCGTCCGCCATTGTTCCGATAGTTTAGTAATAATAATAATAATAATAATAAAAAATAATAATAATAATAATATAATAATAATAATAATAATAATAATAATAATAATAATAATATAATAATATAATAATAATAATAATAATAAAAACAACAACAAAAACAACAATCAATAATAATAATAATAATAATAATAATAATAATAATAATAATAATAATAATAATAATAATAATAATAATAATAATAATAATAATAATAATAATAATGACGATGAAGATGATTTTGATGAAGATAGTGATGACAATGATGATGATGATGATGATGATGACGACGACGACAACGACGACGAAGAATTTAATGAAAGATTTGATAACAATTACGAACACCAATAAAAACCCTTACCTTGTGTGTCAGTTCCTTTAAGTCCATATTCAAATAGATCATTATCTCGCTCACCTCATCACCGTCGTCATTATCACAGTTGGTGATGATCAATCACTCTGTGTTGTTTGAAAGCGTTTTGAATGTTGATAGGTGTTCTTACAGTTGAATATATCGACAGAGTGAATGCATGTACTACAATATTATTCGGTCCTTTCATTGGTGAATAAATATTCAATTAGAATTGAGCTTTTTTATATAGCGCAATATCCACTAAATGTGCTCAAAGCGCTTTACAAGGGGTCACTGGTCAACAGCAACATTTAACATGTAGGATTGGACAAGTCGCCTGTTAGGCGATATTACAATTTTTCAGACAAAGACAACGCTGTTAACGGCCAGGTACTTTTTTTACACCTGAGTACGGTGAGAGAATGTGAGTAAAGAGACTTTTCCAAGGACTAAACTATGCGCCGAGCGAGGCTCGAACCCAGGACCTTCCGATCCGAAATCGAGTGTCATACCACTAGACCACATAGCCGCACAAATAGAATGGATGTGTTTGTTCGTTTGTTTGTTTGTTTTTGGTCTATTTCCTCCCCTTTTAATTCTTTTTATTTCCCTAAGAATATAGATAAAACGAAGATGACGTCACTCAGGCCTTTGTTATTGGTTTTTGTTGTTGTTGTTTTTTTGTTTTGTTTTTTGTTTTGTTTTGCCATCCATGTTTGTGAGTAATTCTCGCTAAACTGTATTAACCAGACTATAAAAGTTCATGGTTACACAGAGTTTTGTGTATTGGTACGTTATACTTCCGGATGGCAATGTTGTGAGTTTCTAGCCAAGCACATACTATCTATAAATAGAATGCGCTTGGCCAAGGAGTTCACAACATTGCCATCCGGAAGTATAACGGACCAACACACAAACTCTGTGTAACCATGAACTTTTATAGTCTGGTTAAAACAGTTTAGTGAGAAGAACTCACAAACGCGGATGGCAAAAACAATAACAAAGGCCTGAGTGACGTCATCTGCATACTATCTATAGATATAATACATTTACTACCACATTCAGTCTTTTCATTGGTGAATAAAAATCAGATAAGAATGGATGGGTTGTTTTTGTTTTGTTTTTGTTTTTTTTTACATTTGTTTCCCTTTTAGTTTTTATATCCCTTAGAATATATTATATCATGCAATGTGTAATGTCCAATATATTAACCAGTAGATTTCTGACCAATCAAAACACGAGATTTGTGACACACCTTCAAACGTGGTCGGACAAGCATGGTGGGTTGTTTATAAACAAATCGAAGTCGACCTCTCTCTGATCATTGTCATTGTTTTTTATTGATAGTTTGCTGTGTGTATCCATGAACGTTTATAGTCAGGTTAATACAGTTCAGTGAGCATTACTCATAAACGCGGATGGCAAAAAAACAATAACAAAGGCCCGAGTGACGTCATCTTCGAACTATCTATACCGCCAAATGGGTGACTAGATTTCACACGACTTTCTCGATCATATTAGACTATAAACATTTAAGTTTACACAGTTTTCTATGTTGGTTCTATAGATAGTATGCAGATGACGTCACTCAGGCCTTTGTTATTGTTTTTGCCATCCGCGTTTGTGAGTTGTTCTCACTAAACTGTATTAACCAGATTATGAAAGTTCATGGTTACACAGAATTTGTGTGTTGGTCCGTTATACGCCCGGATGGCAATGTTGTGAACTCCCTGGCCAAGCGCATTCTATCTATTGACCGATTAGTAGAACAGTGGGCATTTTATTAAATCATCAATAATAAAACGTGTAGTTTGAATATGTTTATCTACTCATCACTGCCATTGTTTACATTATGACCACTCGCCTAGACGCGTGGTTTTCTAAGTGAGAGAAAATTGATTTAAAGTTTATTTTTTGTTAATAACTATAGATATTATGCGCTTGGCTAAGAAGCTCACAACATTGCCACCCGGAAGTATAACGGACCAACACACAAAACGATGTGTCACCTTGAACTTTTGTAGTCTGGATAATACAGTTTAGTGAGAATTACTCATAAAGGTGGATGGCAAAAAACAATAACAAAGACGTGAATGACGTCAACTTCATTATATCTATACATTTACTTCAACCACTCTTTTATACATAGTTTATACGGCAATTTTCCGATTTGAACCAAATTTTGTCAGATAAAGCTTTTTTTAAAAAAATCTTGATTGTAACGAATATAGATAGTATGCGCTTGGCCAAAGAATTCACAACATTGCCATCCGGAAGTATAACGGACCAACACACAAACTCTGTGTAACCATGAACGTTTATAGTCTGGTTAATACAGTTTAGTGAAAACAACTCACAAACGCGGATGGCAAAAACAATAACAAAGGCCTGAGTGACGTCATCTGCATACTATCTATAATATCTCAAAATTTTCCAAAAGTGGATATAGAACCAGTTAACTCACTCAACCCAAACACCGACTTAATCCGTAGTTCACCCGGGTTACTTTTACCCCATGACTAATTATTACATTTTTCTGAGACAAATTATAGGCGTAGTATTGAGGGTAATGTTTCTAGTTTTTAAATGTTAATGATAGTTGAATAAAACTATCTCTGTACATATTCATTTTAATGCATTTTTTCCACTTTTGAAAAGTAGTAAAATCTCTTAGGATTGAGTGAGTTTATATATAGTTCGAAGATGACGTCACTCAGGTCTTTGTTATTGTTTTTTGCCATCCGTAATGCTCACTAAACTGTATTAACCTGACTATAAACGTTCATGGATACACACAGTTTTGGGTGTTGGTCCGTTATACTTCGGATGGCAATGTCATGAGCTTCTTAGCCAAGCGCATACTATCTATACCCAGCCCACGAAATAGTGTCAGACAAAGCATGAAAGATAAATGTGACCCAAAACGGTATTATGTCGGGATGGACCATTTGCTAAAAATTCAAATTATAGTTAAGCTGGTCAAAAATATGAAACGTTGGTATTTAGCACAGTAAAATAATATGATATTCCTTCTCCTCTATAAAGCATATAAACTCAACTTCAGCATGATATTTCTGGCTACAAATTCCATTTTAAGCATCTTAATCATCCCGACTTAATACCGTTTTGAGACGAGGGATACCAAAATTAACCAATCCCAAGTGTTCATCTCTACAAACTTAAAAAAAAGAAATAACATAAACATTCTTACATTTGAAGTTCCAGGAAATTCAACACAATCTAATCCACAACAAACACTACAATCACGACAAACCTATAATTTGCGGCTATGTGGTCTAGTGGTATGACACTCGCTTTCGGATCGGAAGGTCCTGGGTTCGAGCCTCGCTCGACGCATAGTTGAGTCCTTGGAAAAGACTCTTTACTCACATTCTCTCACCGTACTCAGGTGTAAAATGAGTACCTGGCCGTTAACAGCGTTGTCTTTGTCCGAAAAATTGTAATATCGCCTAACAGGCGTTATGTCTCGTCCTACATGTTAAATGTTGCTGTTGACCAGGGACCCCTTGTAAAGCGCTTTGAGCACGTTAAGTGGATATTGCGCTATATAAAAGCTCAATTTTTTAATTTTTTATTATTACTTTTATAATTTATTATGCAGCGTCCTTCTACCACTGCTGCTCACACCCTACGTGTACGTATTTACAAGTCTGATAGCTGAGAGTAGTAATGGGCTCGATTTAATATAGTTGTTGTAATGGAGATGAATATATTTTGTTGGTTTGAGAGTAATTGGATTCAATAGTCTGATGTCACGCCGCCCGGCAACGGCGGCCATCTTGGTTCTAATCAAAGAAAATCATTACTTTTTATTCTTCATGCTGGTTAGAACTTTTCATATGCCTTGTAATCAGAATGTGTAGAAGTCAAAACATGATCAAATTTATGGGGGGTTTTTCCTCTAGATACCCTTTATGCTCGTCGGGGATATATTTCATACGGCGTCCGCCATTGTTCTGATAGTTTAGAGCCAGTGTTACTAAGTTACCATGCGTCATTAGGAAGGAAGTGACGTTACGACTGTTGAAGAGTATTAATGATGGTGCCGATGATGGTGACGATGACTACGATGTTACTAGTGTGCATATGATGTGTGAGTGTGCCTATGTCAATATGTTATTGTATTATTATAAATGTGTAACAAAATTAGAATTTGCCACTCTTCTGAGAACAATAAAGTTATATTATTACTATTATTATTATTATTATTATTATTATTATTATTATTATTATTATTATTATTATTATTATTATTATTATCATTATTATTATCATTATTATTATTATTATTATTATTATTATTATTATTATTATTATTATTTTTATTATTATTATTATTATTATTATTATTATTATTATTATTATTATTATTATTATTATTATTATTACTATTATTATTATTATTATTATTATTATTATTATTATTATTATTATTATTAATCTATTATTACACGGATGAGCCCACAACAATTTGGGTTATCAGACCTGTAAATAAGCACAACTTGCTCTAACAATAACATAGAATTCAATGGTCAACAACGACGTATACATATATGCAGGTCTGACATCCAAGCGCCATTATGGGCCTATTTTAACATTGTTGTAATGGGCAATATCTTGCGTCATTTTTTTCTTTTTTGAGATTCCCATTACAATGAGCCCATGACGATATTCGGTTATCAGACCTGCATAGAAGTGCACGCAGGTCAACAATAAAATTATCAAGACGGATATACATACAAAATCCCACGAATCCTGCCTGACTGAAAACATAAACGGTCAACCTTTGACCAATCTTATACAAACTGATTCAAAATTCCACGAATCCTCAAAACAAAAAAGGCCAACAACCTTTGACCAATCTCTATCTCTCAACATTCACACACTAAGACTGGGAAAATAACCCCTGCCTGTAATTCTTAGAACTGAAACGTGACTACAATAACTGGCGAGAACTGAGAACTCGACACCAATAATACTTGCTTGGATGAAAAAAGGGGAGGCTAATAATACAGAGGTAAGGGGAAGGAATGAATACTGATCGAACGCAGAACGCGAGAGAGAGTTTGGAGATGGGGAGAGATGGGTGTTTTGGAACCATAGAGTTATGAAAACGAGTAGAGACGAGTCTGTAAGTGGTGAAAGACGCGGTGTGGACTTTGCGAGGAAGGCAAGCCAGCAAGTCGTCTCATTGTTTTTAACGACATGATTTTTGTTTAATTTAAAAAGTGAGCGAGCTTTTATAAAGAGCAATATCCACTAACCACGCTCAAAGCGCTTTACAAGGGGGTCCCTGGCCAACAGCAACTCTTAGCAATTGGGACGAGACATAACGCCTGTTGTAAGAGAGTAAGCTTATGCAAAAAGGTTAAACGAGAATTCTAGTGAAAAACATGATCAATTATTCCAGCACGTATATTGAAAATGGTTACGTAGGCAAAATAACATCATTTGGACTGATTTTACGGATTTGGAATTTATGAAACTGATTGAATTTTTGACCATGCTATTTGATTTGGATTTCGAATTTATCACTACAAATAAACTGTAAGGAATGAAACATGGAATCTGGACTTTGATTTGAATGTCTTGATGTTGTACATTCAATTATCAGCATCGGCCCTTGAACTCTTTGGTCATTATTAACATCTACAAAACAATGCAAAGGAATATCATTACCATCTATCCAAAAGCCACTTTACAATCATAAGCCATTACATATGTGTGCAACTACGCAACACTGTTAGGCGATATTACAATTTTTTTTTTCGGACAGAGACAACGCTGTTAACCGCCAGGTATTCATTTTACATCTGAGTTTGGTGAGAGAATGTGAGTGAAGAGACTTTAACAAGGACTCAACTATGCGTCGAGCGACGCGCGAATCCAGGACCCTTTCGATCAGAAAGGGAGTGTCATACCACAAGAACACAAATCGGATGTTTCAGGCTCAAAACCCTTCTTCAGCCAACAACAAAAACAATAAAGACATAAATACATTACTAAATTCCAGATTGACGACAGATAAATTTTGTAGGTCCTCTCTGTTGTAGAAAAGTCTTGAAAAGATATGTTTAATAAGACTGTCGAATGATTTTACCTAAACGCATAGCATCAGTATGATGTCTCTGCCTGCTATTACGAACGCTTGCCTGTCTCTATAGATAGTTCGAAGATGACGTCACTCATGTCTTTGTTATTGTTTTTTGCCATCCGCGTTTATGAGTAATGCTCACTGAACTGTATTAACGTGACTATAAACGTTCATGGATACACACAGTTTCGTGTCCATTATACTTCCGGATGGCAATGTTATGAGCTTCTGCTTAGCCAAGCGCATACTATTTATACTTAAGCGTGAGCTAACGGTTCGCCTAGCAGTGCGGAGTACATTCGCCATTTTGTTTGGCCAAGTTTTACACATAGTTTTGTATGTTGGTCCGTTATAATATTATTTCCGGATGGCAATATTGTGAATTTCTTAGCCAAGCATAAACTATCTATTTTAAAAAAAAACAACATATTATCGTTCTTTGGCTGTGATCGACGGATGCGCTGTGAGTACACAAGGGAGACGGTGGCTCTTCAAGAAGATCGGTTAACCCTCTCGTATTCAGATTCTTTTTGGGGGAGTAGATAATGAGTTCCCTATATGGCCATGTCAATCATGTAGACATCCTTTGATGATATAAGCCTACTCTTTGATATCTGTAGTCGCCTTTTCGTTTTCTACGGTCACTCATGGCTAAACTCCGCCCAGAAACGATTTCATAGGTCCGTCCATCACCAAATTTCAAACTTTTGTTCTCGTGAGTTCATAAGTTTTTTGACCGAAGAACGATTGGCTACTGAGCATCTTGACCCTTCAACGATTGGTCGTTCTGACAGCTCACGTGTCAACAGCCGTCAACAATGAATTGAATCATCGTCGATGCAGTGGAAGACGGCCATGGAATAGTTGCGTCACATCGCCACGTTGTTGAATAAATTATCCAGGTAGGTAAAAAAGCCAAATTATGTTCTAGTTACATTTGAAACAAACGAAGTATATCACTGATCTCGTCTCTTTGAGATATAAAGAATGATATAAAAATCAAGGAAATTGGCCGATAAATAAAAAAGTTGCTAAAAAAAGCTAAAATAAACAAAAGCAATTTTTAAAATCAAATTTATTCGTAAAACAGTTGGTTTTCAACCGATTTTTATGAAACAAAGACCAATGTACTTCTTTTTTCAAGCTGATTTCAGCAATGTGACTTTCAAATTCCTCAGAATTATATTTTTTACTTTTAGATTTTAGCTTTTAGGACTACTCCATAAGGTGTTATATTCCTTGCATAACAATAGCGTAATACATCGACGGGGAGAAGCGTCTTTGTTTCGGCTAGCTGGATAGATAGCCTGTGATTGGTCGAACACTTTGAGATGCTTGATTTACAATTCTACACGAACGGACCCCGGCGGTCTATCAAAGAACTGTAACAAATTTATTTACCGACTATTTTTCTTGGTGCTAAAATTACAAAGTAATAATTTCGCATCAGAAAAAAATAACTCTGAAGTTCCTATCTCTTTATTACAATAAAATTGATACCTCGAATGACAAAATCGACCCACAAATAAGGGAGTTATAAATTATTCATAATATTTTTAAAAGTTTACAATAATGGTCTTCAAAGTCATTTTTCATCACCAAAGTCGTAATTTTTTACCGATTTTTACCAAACAAATTGCAATGTCAATGATTTTCACCCGCAAATAAAATAGGATTTAAATCGCAGTTTCTGAAACGTATTTTCTTTTCTGTCGGCAAATTTATAAAAATCAAAGCTAAAAACACCCTGCGGCAGTGACAGGGCCTGTCATTTCCTTCGCAACGATTGGATTTTACTTACTGAGGCCAGTCTTGACTACCCCGCCCATGAATATTATGCCGTTGTCGGTTTTTGTCGGGTTGAATCTTAAAGTTAAGGAGTCGGGCTAATGGGTTACCAAGCAAGTGAGAGTGAGAGCGGCATTTCGGGTTTGTGACCTACAGCAATACACATAGCTTTGGTTTTACTACTTAATTTGCCTACTACTCCATGTATTTGTGTGTCTGATACGTGTTCTAGTTCAATATCAATTAAATCTTCCTCATCTATTTACCAATTATCTCGCGCCACTTCTTGCATCAACACTCGACGCCCTTTCCTCACATTAACTTTATTTCCACATTTGACAAAATGTGATATTTTGTAAATTTACATATTTGTTTGTGTTTTTGTTTACTGTCTCCTGACGAAGGCCAAGGGCCGAAACGTTGTTTGTTTTGTGTTGTTCCCTTATATATGAGTCACATCTACTCACTTTATATTTTTTTATCTCCACAATACACATACAGCAGGCCAGTGCAATGTTTTGAAAGCCTATGTATCTCTCTTGTTTCTCATCCTCATTGACAGTGGGATGGTTGGTGGGTCGCCTCGATCTTTGTTAGATAAGAATATCATCCCCCCCCCCTCTCTCTCTCTCTCTATCTGCGTGTCTCTCTCCGACTCTCTCTCTCTCTCTCTCTCTCTCTCTCTCTCTCTCTCTCTATATATATATATATATATATATATATATATATATATATATCTTTCTCTTTTTTTACCCCTCCCTTTTTCAGTTTCTCTCTCTCTCTCTCTCTCTCTCTCTCTCTCTCTCTCTCTCTCTCTCTCTCTCTCTCTCTCTCTACCTCTCCCTCTCTCATAATAAGCCTCTTTATCACCAACACCCCTATAACAGTCCACCGGTGTTAGGAAGACCTACCGATAATTCAATAGGATCTGTATGGATTATGGGATATCAGAGGGAATCCCCTATACTGACGTACTCTGGAAAAATCCATAATAACGTGAAGTTGAATGTAAGCTCCAATTTAATTACTAAAACAGATCAAATGAACGTTTCGGGTTTCCCCTTTATCAACAAAACAGGATGATTGAAACACCACAGATGAATGAGATAATGTGGTAGTGGCGTAATTAAGATGAATAAACAAAACCATTTGTTTATTCATCTTAACTGTTTTGTTGATAAAGGGGAAACCCGAAACGTTCATTTGATCTGTTTTTGTAATTCAATTAAAGCTTACATTCAACTTCACGTTATTATTTATTTCTTCGAGCTTCGAGCAGCAACGTTTACACATCTCTGGAAAAATCCACATCTAAAAATTTGGCCAGAAAGCTCGTCCTTCAAATATCGATCGATTTAAATGACCCTCCCCTTGGCAAACACTCTCAAACCTGGGACTTCACGAGAGGGGGGGGGGGAGGGAGGCGGGAGGGAGGGGGGTGGAGGCGGGAGGGAGGGGTGTCTTCGTTGTTCTTGGGTAATTCTTGGATATCATAAGGAAAAACTATCAAGTTATGATTTTTTTAAAAAGTGTTTTGTAATAGTTTGGCAGATTGGTGGAGATTTTGTAGAAATGGGAAATCTCCTATAAATGGTTATGTTTTGATGATTTATATGCTATATATATATATATATATTATATATATATATATATATATATATATATATATAGAGAGAGAGAGAGAGAGAGAGAGAGAGAGAGAGAGAGAGATAGAGAGAGAGAGAAAGAGAGATAGAGAGAGAGAAATAAAGAAAGAGAGAGAGAGAGAGAGAGAGAGAGAGAGAGAGAGAGAGAGAGAGAGAGAGAGAGAGAGTTGGAAAAGTCCATCGGACTTTGCTTATGTTCGACAAAACGAATGTCACTTCGTATGTCAAAGCTGTAGGGATCTCTAGCTGTAAACAATCGTATGGCTAGTGACCTTGGCAATGGTCATTCCTACTTCCGCTCTGCCTCGTCCCGAGCTGACCCGGCTCATATAAAGCCGAGTGGACCTCTCGATTTAGACACACTTACCTACAGACTTACCTACGACACACTTACCGACACACTTGACACTTCACACTTACCCAGATTCTTACTACACTTGCTCCTAGACTTACGACACTTACTTACCACACTTCGATACAACAGACGACTTACTTCACTACTCTTACGCAACACTTGCCTACTGCACCCTTACTTCTGGACACTAGACTTTCTTCAACTACTCCTTACAGACCTTATCTCTACCATACAACTAGATTCAGGGTAAGCCATATTTTTATACTAACTATAACTTTATCTATTTAATATCTAGTTTTAACTCAGTAATTCCGTGATTCACCGGCCATCTGGACCCATCCTAGCCATGGAGTCCTACAGCCAGAATACCGAGTTCTGGCAATCACGGTAGTTACTACAATGGCGTCACGAGCGAAAACTTTTTTCTACTTTTTACATTATCCATTTTATTAATTCCTACCGTCGTATTTCGTTGAATGGGAGTTCGAATTTCGTTGATTTTTACCGTGTGAATACTTCGTTATTTTTCATCATGTATTTTCTACACTATAATTCTTATGAATGAATTCTGTGATATGTATGACCACGCCCCTTCCCTTTTCTTTCAGTTGTAGGTAATTTCAATTCGTGAATTTTGTTTGATCGTGTCAAGGTCGTCCTTGTCCTTGACTCCAAGGTCACACCTGTCTGGTGACCTTGTGGACGGTGTCATGTTTCATGATTTTTTTTTTACATTTGATTTATTTTTTATTTTTTTTACTGGAAATATTTTTTGTTGTTTTGTTGTTGCCTATAGCTGTGATTGGTGATTAGTTTATATCTTTGGTAATTTTTTGTGAATTCTGGTGATTTGCTTTGTCCTGCACTTGACTTTGTTTATTACCTATGGCTGTGATAGTTGTATTCATGTGATTTGCTTTGTCCTTGACTTGACTTTGTTTATTGCTTATGACTGTGATTAGCTGAGTTCTTGTGATCTGATCTGTCCTTGACTTGATTTTGTTTGTCCAGTGCTACATTGTGATTGTGGTTACTCTTTCTATTGATTTTATTATATATCTTCAGTTATTATTTTTCTTTCACACACCTTCCTCTCCTGAGAGGATCCCTTGGTGATTTGTGTGGTTCATTTTTATTTTATTTAAGTCTGTTTTTTTTTTTGATTTGTTGTTTGATGATCACTCGGGCCAGGCAGCATGGTGCGGTGAGATGTTGGAGCATGATCCGACCATGGCTGCGGCCTTGAGGAGTGGCCTATCTTTCAATAGACCATACCTAATTTTTTATTTTAGTATTTAGTATAATTTTGATTTATTGTTTGATGGTCACTCGGGCCAGGCAGCATGGTGCGGTGAGATGTTGGAGCATGATCCGACCATTGCTGCGGCCTTGAGGAGTGGCCTATCTTTCAATAGACCATACCTATTTTTTATTTAATATTTGTATAATTTTGATTTATTGTTTGATGGTCACTCGGGCCAGGCAGCATGGTGCGGTGAGATGTTGGAGCATGATCCGACCATGGCTGCGGCCTTGAGGAGTGGCCTATCTTTCAATAGACCATACCTAATTTTTTATTTAATTTTTGTATAATTTTGATTTATTGTTTGATGGTCACTCGGGCCAGGCAGCATGGTGCGGTGAGATGTTGGAGCATGATCCGACCATGGCTGCGGCCTTGAGGAGTGGCCTATCTTTCAATAGACCATACCTAATTTTTTATTTAGTATTTGTATAATTTTGATTTATTGTTTGATGGTCACTCGGGCCAGGCAGCATGGTGCGGTGAGATGTTGGAGCATGATCGACCATGGCTGCGGCCTTGAGGAGTGGCTTATCTTTCAATAGACCATACCTAATTTTTTATTTAGTATTTGTAATTCTGATTTATTGTTTGATGGCTACTCGGGCCAGGCAGCATGGTGCGGTGAGATGTTGGAGCATGATCCGACCATGGCTGCGGCCTTGAGGAGTGGCCTATCTTTCAATAGACTACACATGATTATTTGTATGTTGCTTGTCATGGATTTTAATTTAATATTTCTTTGAGCATTTAAATTTTGATTTATTGTTTGATGGTCACTCGGGCCGGGCAGCATGGTGCGGTGATATGTTGGAGCATGATCCGACCATGGCTGCGGCCTTGGGGAGGGGCCGATCTTTCAATAGACCATACATAATTACTTGTGCATTAATTTTCTTCATTTTGATTTGTTGTTTGATGGTCGCTCGGGCCGGGCAGCATGGTGCGGTGAGATGTCGGAGCATGATCCGACCATGGCTGCGGCCTAGGGAGCGACTATCCTACAATAAACAACCCCATGTTATTATTGATAATTGCTTTGTGGTTTTATTGGTTGGAGGTCACTCAGGTCAGAGAGCATGGTGCAGCGAGATGTTGTAGCATGACCTGACCATGCAGTGGCCTCGAGTGACAGACCAACCAATAGTGTTAGTTGTCTGGGTTTGCTTTCGTGTGGCCACTGTGATTGGGCAGCATGGGGCAGTGACATGTTGGAGCATGTCCTGACCATGGCTGCAGCTGTGGAGATGACCACTCAGAAGCAACCATCTGATGATAGTTTGGATTCACTGAGTTTGATGGTCACTCGAGCTTGGTGGCCTGCGCAGAGAGATGTTGGTGCATTATCTGTTGCGACCAAGGTTCGAGTCGGAGGACCTAACTCTCAGTGAATCACATGATACAGATTGTGATGTTTATGCTCAGGTCGCACACCATGGGTCAGTGAAGTGTTGGTGCACGACATGGCCATGACCGCGACCTGGAGCAATTGTTTTATTGTGAAGATGTATAGATTGTTGTTATCATTAAATTACTCTGTGATCTTTACTCTATTATATACAAATGCTTCATATATTATATTTTTACATTTGCTTGCTTTGGCATGAGCTTGGCCTAATTATATTGTTTTGGCTTCATGCTTGTGCTAGTTTTATTACTTGGCTTTAAGCCCGCTCGATTTTGTTTTGTGCTTTTAGCTTGCATTGATTGCTTGCATGGCGTAATAGTTCCTTGAGGTTACACTATAATTTGCTTCTTTGTTACTGACACTGTTTCCCATAGTCTATTCTCAGAAGATTAGGATAATCGTGCCAGTGAATATCATCATGGTGAATAAATTCTAATGGACTACTGCTCTTTTGAGCAGCCCATGGATTATTGTCTCTGGGCAGACTGCCAGACAGTTCGTCCTGCCCTATCAGGAGAGTATAGATGACCAAGAAAGACTTCTGTAGTTCCAAGAACATCATTAAGTTTATGCAGCCTCAGGAAGCCAATAATTATTAATTTACACTCATGGTGCCCAAAATGGAAGATACCTTCACTGATGCTCCAGAACCCAAGGACCCTTTCGATACCGACGACCACTGCTGATATAAGAAATAAGGAAGCCTTGGCACTAGGAGACAGTGGGGATTCGAACCCACCACCAGAGTGCAGAAATGTAAAGAAGCCCCACCATCTAGACTGCATTCAGGACGAGGAGGGGCCTATTTGAATTCAACAAGCTGCCATTTGGACTCTGCAATTCTATAGCACCTACAGCAGAGTAATGGACCTCGTCTTGAAGGACTTACACTGGAACTCTGTCTTGGCCTACTTGGACGACATCTGTGTACTGGGGAAGTCCTTCCAGGACCACTTCAACAACTTGAGGGAAGTGTTCACCAGACTTCGTGCCTTCCGGCTGAAGCTCAAACCCAGGAAATGTGAGCTCTTCAGGAAAGAAACTAAACTTCTTGGTAGGAAGGTAGGAAGAAACCAGTTGTCTATGACAGAGGAATCAATTGCCACTGTACGGAATCGGCCAGCACCTACGTCATTAAGGGAATGGAGAAGTTGTTGGGCTTAGCTAATTACCACCGCTTCTTCGTAAAGGATTTTGCCGGAATATCAGAACCCCTCGCACGACTTCTGAGAAAGAAAATTTTCATCTGGGGTGATGAGCAGCAGGCAGCCTTTGAGGAGATCAAGCTACGCCTTACTTCCCCACGGTCTTGGCCATTCCCACTACGACAGGCCACTTCATCCTCGATACTGATGCTTCAGATTGCGCCATCGGAGCCGAGTTGATTCAGATCCAAGAAGAGGAAGAGAAGGTGATTGCATATGGGAGCTTCACCCTGACACCCCTTCAGCGGCGCGATTGCACTACCAGGAAGGAGCTACTTGCAATTGTGCGCTTTACCAATCACTTCCGTCACTACCTCTTAGGCAGCGAATTCACTGTATGAACGGATCATCGCTGCCTTACTTGGCTCATGAACTTCAAGAGGATTGAGGGCCAACTGGCCCGATGGATCGAAGAACTCAGTCAATACAACATGAGGATAGTTCACCGCTCTGGTTCACTGCACATGAATGCTGATGCCTTATCTCGACCTCCCACGACGGACACTTGCCAACACTACCGTCCTCACAAGGCGTTATCAGAATTGCCTTGTGGCGGATGCGCATATTGCACCCGAACACAGGAGAGATGGGGAACCTTTGAATCAGAAGTAGACAACGTCGTCCCCCTCTGGTCCCCTGACACAATTGTCACTGGGTTGGATATTATAAACGAGGGCGGATGTAGGATACAGCTCAGAAGATTGGACGACACTGCCCGAATGACGTCAGGAAGGAACTGCACTATCCCCCTCGGGTCCCCTGACACAATTGTCACTGGGTCGAATATCATAAACGAGGGTGGACGCAAAGTGCGACAGATCAGAGGATCGAACAACTCTACCCGGATGACGTCAGGAGTGAGCTGTGCTGTCCCCCTCAGGTCCCCTGACACAATTGTCAATGGGTTGAATATTACAATGAGGGTGGACACAAAATACAAGTCGTAAGACAAGACGACTCGACACAAGTTGGCCTTGACGACATTGACATGGAGGATGTCAGGAAGCTGCAGTCGGATGATCATCACATGACCCACCTGCTATTATGGTTGAAATTAGGAGCAGACCCAGAAATGTCGGACTTGATGTTGTCCGGCCAGGAAGAAAAGTTCTACTGGGTGCACCGCAACCTGTTCTTCCTGATCGATGGAGCCTTATACAGAAGAGACGAAGGCCCACGAAACCTCCTTGTCATACCTACGCCTTTAACAAATTGATGTTAGGAAGGAATTGAGCACACCGGTGGAATTGGTTATACCAGGGAAACGTACAAACCCACAGTCTCCTGAAGATTATGTCAACTCTCTACAGCAGGGGTTAGAGATAGCCCACGAGACTGCGAGAACCACCCTCCGAACTGAGCTCAAGAGGACAAAGAGGGACTACGACATCAAAGCCCACGTCCATTCCTTCAAGAGGGGACAGGCGGTTTATTACCTGGTTAAATCGAATGTGAAAGGAAAGTCCAGCAAGCTGAAACCTGTATGGACTGGACCAGCCATCATCTCCACGGTCCTGACCCCCACCACATACATTGTCAAATTCAGGAACTCGGAGATTAAGACAGTCAACCATGACCACCTTAAGCCATGTTGGGACCGGACTATCCCAGCCTGGATCCGAAAGGAAAGGGAGGCCATCGAGTCTGGCCAGGAAATTACGTACTGTACTTGTGGAAAGCCGGACGATGGAGACCTCATGGTTGCGTGTGACAGGTGTTTCGACTGGTTCCACGGCAGGTGTGTCAACCTGACGAGGAACCAAGCGAGGCAACTGAACACTTTCATTTGCCCATCCTGTTCTCACTGATCTTTTTCTTTAATCTCCGCAGATGACCTCTTTCTCACGGGATGTGACCCTCTTCCGGGATTTCCTGCGGTTCCGAGAAGAGATGCCAAGAGCGGCCGGCAGGCGCTCTCCTCCGGGGCGTAACCCGGAGCACGCGATTCGGAATCGCAGGCAGCCCTGGAGAAATTCCACTAGACGGAGTGGCTTAATGGGTTACCAACGGCAAAGTGCGAGTGAGAGCGGCATTTCGGGTTTGTGACCTAACAGCATAAATAGATTTGGCTTTTACTACTTTCAATTTGTCCTTACTATCCATGTCTTTGTGTGTCTGATACGTGTTCTAGTTCAATTTCAATTTAATCTTCCTCATTATTTATCAATTATCTCGCGCCACTTCTTGCATCAACACTCGCCGCCCTTTCTCACATTAACCTTTATTTCCACATTTGACAAATGTGATATTTGTAATTTACATATTCTGTTTTGTGTTTTTGTTTACTGTCTCTGACGACGGCCAAGGGGAAATCATGTTTGTTTTGTGTATTGTTCCCTTATATATGAGTCCATCTACTTCACTTTATATTTTTTATCTCAACAATACACATACCGCAGGCAGTGGCAATGTTTTGAAAGCCTATGTATCTCTTTGTTTCTCATCCTCATTGACAGTGGGATGGTTGGTGGGTCGCCTCGATCTTTGTCTAGATAAGATTCATCCCCCCCTCTCTCTCTCTCTCTTCTCTCTCTCTATATGCGGTCTTCTCCGGACTCTCTCTCTTCTCCTCTCTCTCGCTCTCAATATAAATATATTATATATATATATATATATATATCTATATTATATATATAAATATATCTTCTTTCTCTTTTTTTAACCCCTCCCATTTTCAGTTTTCTCTTCTCTCTCTCTCTCTCTCTCTCTCTCTCTCTCGCTTCTCTCTCTCCTCTAACTCTCCCTCTCTCATAATAAGCTCTTCTCACCCAACCCCTATAACAGTCCACCGGTGTTAGGAAGAGCTACCGAAAATTCATGGATCTGTATGGTTATGGGAATATACAGAGGGATCCCCTATATGACGTCTCTGGAAAAAATCCATAATAACCGTTGACCGTAGACGTAAGCTCCACTTTAATTACTAAAACAGATCACATGCAACGTTCGGGTATCCCTTTATCAACCAAACCAGGATGATTGACACACACAGATGAATGATGAGATAATGTGGTAGTGGCGTAATTAAGATGAATACAACAACACCATTTGTTATTCATTACCTGTTTTTGTGATAAAGGGGAAACACGACGTTTCATTGATTGTTTTAGTAATTAATTGAAAGCTTACATTCTACTTCCGTTATTATTTATTTTTCGAGCTTCGAGCAGAAACATTTACATTACTCTGGAAAACTCAATCTAAAAATTTGGCCCGAAGACAGACTCGTCCTTCACTATCGATCGCTTTAATGACCCTCCCTTGGCAAAACACTCTCCAAACCTGGGATTCACGAGGGGGGGGGGGAGGGAGGCCGGGATGGGAGGGCTGGGTGGAGGCGGGAGGGAGGGAGGGGTGTCTACGTTGGTTCTTGGGTAATTTGATCTCATAAGGAAAAACTATCAAGTTATGATTTTTTTTAACGGGTTTTTGTCATAGTTAGGCAGATTTGGTGGAGATTTTTGTAGAAATGGGAAATCTCTATAATGGTTATGTTTTGATGATTTATATGCTATATTATATATATATATATATATATATATTTATCTATATCTATATATATATAGAGAGAGAGAGGAGAGAGAGAGAGATAGAGAGAGAGAGAGAGAAAGATAGAGAGAGAGAAAGAGAGATTAGCGAGAGAGAAATAAAGAAAGCAGAGAGCGAGAGAGATGAGAGAAGAGAGAGAGAAGGCGAGAGAAGAAAGAGATACGAGGAGAGAGAGAGAGAAGAGAGAGCGAGTTTGGAAAAAGTCCATGGGACTTTGCTTAATGTGACCAAACGAATGTCACTTCGTATGTCAAAGCTGTTAGGGATCTTCTAGCTGTAAACAATGTCATATGGCTAGTGACTTGGCAATGGTCATTCCTATTCCGCTCTGCCTCGTTCCGAGCTGACCCGGCTCATATAAAGCGAGTGGTCCTCTCGCTTTAGACACATCTTACTACAGACTTACCTACACCACACGTTACGGACACACTTGACACTTCACATTAACAGATCTTAATACACTTGCTCTAGGACTACGACACCTTACTTTACCACAATTTTCGATACAACAGAACGACTTACTTCACTACTCTTAGCAACACTTTTGCTACTGCCCCTTACTTTGGCACTAGACTTTCTCTTCACCTACTCTTACAAGACTTTATCTCTACCAAACAACTCGATTGTCACAGGAGTGTAAGCCAAATTTTTCTACTAATATAACTTTATCTATTTAATATCTAGTTTTAATCAGTAATTCCGTGATTCACGGCCATCTGGACCCATCCTAGCCATGGGAGTCCTACAGCCAGAAATACCGAGTTCTGGCAAAAATCACGGTAGTTAGATACAATGGCGTCACGAGCGAAAAACTTTTTCTACTTTTTACATATCCATTTTAATTAATTCCTACGTCGTATTTCGTTGAAGGAGTTCGAATTTCGTTGATTTTTACGTGTGATTACTTCGTTATTTTCATCATGAATTTTCTACACTATAATTCTTTGAATGAATTCAGTGATAGTTTGACACGCCCCCTTCCCTTTTCTTTCAGTAGTAGGTAATTTCAATTCGTGAATTATGTTTGGATGTGTCAAGGTCCGTCCTTGTCCTTGACTCCAGGGTCACAACTGGCTGGTGACCTTGTGGACGGTTGTCTTGTTTTCATGATTTTTTTTTTACATTTGATTATTTTTTATTTTTTTTCCTGGAAATATTTTTTGTTGTTTTGTTGGTGCCTATAGCTGTGATTGGTGTTAGTTAATTATCTTTGGTAATTTTTGTGGATTTCTGGTGATTTGCTTTGTCCCTGCACTTGACTTTGTTTATTACCTATGGCTCGTGATAGTTGTAGTCATGTGATTCTTTTGTCTTGACTTGACTTTGTTTATTTGCTTATGACTGTGATTAGTGAAAGTTCTTGTGATCTGTACTGTCTTGACTTGATTTTGTATGTCCTGTGTCATTGTGCTTGTGGTTACTCTTTCTATTGATTTTAATTCTATATTCATCAGTTATTATTTTCTTTCACACACCTTCACCTCTCTGAGGGATCCCTTGGGATTTGTGTGGTTATTTTTATTTTATTTAAGTCTGTTTTTTTTTTTTGATTTGTTGTTTGTGATCATGGGCAGGCAGCATGGTTGCTGTGAGATGTTGGAGCACTGATCCGACCATGGTTGGGCTGAGGAGTGGCCTATCTTCCAATAGACCATACTAATTTTTTATAGTAGTATTGAGTTATAATTTGATTTATTGTTTGATGGTCCACTCGGGGCCAGGCAGCTGGTGCGGTGAGAATTTGGAGCATGATCCGACCTGGCTGCAGGCCTATGAGGAGTGGCTAATCTTTCAATAGAATACTAATTTTTTATTTTAATAATTTGTATTTATTTTGATTTAATGTTTGGATGGACCTGGGCAGGCAGCATGGTTGCGGTGCGATGTTGGAGCATGATCGAACATGGCAGCGGCTGAGGACGTGGCCTCATTTTCCACTAGAATACCTAATTTTTATTTACTTTTTGTATACATTTTGAAGTATTGTTTGATGAGTCATCGAGGCCTGGCAGCATGGTGCGGTGGATGTTGGCGGCATGATCGACCATGGCTGCGGCTGAGAGTGGCCTCTCTTTCAATCGACCATACCTAATTTTTTATTTAGTAATTGTATAATTTTGATTTATGTTTGATGGTCACTCGGGCCAGGCAGCATGGTGCGGTTGACGATGTTGGAGCATGATCGACATGGCTGCGGCCTTGAGGAGTGGTTTCTTTCAAATAGCCCATACCTAATTTTTTATTTAGTATTTGTAATTCTGATTTTCTTGTTTGATGGCTTTGGGCAGGGCAGCATGGTGCGGTGAGATGTTGGAGCATGATCCGACCATCGGCTGCGGCCTTGAGGAGTGGCTATCTTTCAATAGATACATCCTGGATTATTTGTATGTTGCTTGTCATGGATTTTAATTTAATCTTTCGTTGAGCATTTTAAATTTTGATTGACATGTTTAGGTGGTCACTCGGGCCGGGCAGGGCATGGTGCGGTTATATGTTGGAGAGATCCGCATGGCTAGCGGGCTTGGGGAGGGGCGATCTTTCAATAGGACATAATAATTACTTGTGCATTAATTTTCTTCATTTTGATTTGTTGTTTGTGGTCGCTCGGGCGGGCAGCATGGTGCGGTGAGATGTGGAGCATGGATCCGACCATGGCTGCGGCTAGGAGCGACTTCTACAATAAAAAACCCATGTTATTATTGATAATTGCTTTTGTGGTTTTATTGGTTGGAGAGGTCACTCAGCGTCAGAGAGCATGGTGCTGCGAGCTGTTGTAGCCTGACTGACCCATGCAGTGGCCTCGAGTGACGACAACCCAATAGTGTTAGTTGTCTGGGTTTTGCTTTCGTGTTCCATTGTTTGGGGGGGGGATTGGGAGCCATGGGGCAGTGACATTTGTTGGAGCGTCCTGACCATGGCTGCAGCTGTGGAGATGACCACTCAGAAGCAACATCTGTGATCGTTTGGATTCACTGAGTTTGTGGTGTCACTCGAGCTGGGCGTTGGCCTGCGCCGAGAGATGTTGGGCATTATCTGATGGACCAATGGTTGTTCGAGTCGGAGGACCTAACTTCAGTGAATCACAAGATAAGATTTTGATGTTTATGCTCAGGTCGCACACCAGGGTCAGGAAGTGTTGGTGCACGACCTGGCCATGACGCGACCTGGAGCAATTGTTTTATTGTGAAGATGTATAGATTGTTGTTATCATTAAATTTACTCTGTGTCTTTACTCTATTCTATTACAAATGCTTCATATATTATATTTTTAATTTGCTTGCTTTGGGAAGAGCTTGCTAATTATATTGTGTTTTGGCTTCTGCTTGTTGCTAGTTTTATTACTTGGACTTTAGCCCGCTCGATTTTGTTTAGTGCTTTTAGATTGCATTGAATTGCTTGCATGGCGTAATAAGTTCTTGAGGGTACACTCTAATTTGTTCTTTGTTATGACACTGTTTCATAGTCATATTCTCAGAGATTAGGATATCGTGCAATGAATATCATCAATGGTGAATAAATTCTAATTGCCTTACTGTCTTTAGAGCAGCCATGGATTATTGTCTTGGGCAGACTGGCAGACAGTTCGTCCTGCCCTATCAGGAGAGTATAGATGACCAAGAAAGACTTCTGTAGTTCCAAGAACATCCATTAAGTGTATGCAGCCTCCGGAAACCATAAAGCATATATTTTAATATACATCAAGGTGCCAAAATGGAAGATACCTTCACTGATTTGCTCACTGCACCCAAGGACCCTTTCGATTACCGACCCGGACCACTGCTGATTATTAGAAATAAGGCCAGCTGGCAGTAGGCCGACAGTGGGGATTCGAACCCACCACCAGCGTGCAGAATGTAAAGGAAGCCCCACCAACTAGACTGCCTTCCGGAGAGGAGGGGCCTATTTGCTATCAACAAGTGCCTTTGGACTCTGCAATATCTATAGCACTACAGCAGCGTAATGGACCTTCGTCTTGAAGGGACTTACCCTGGAACTCTGTCTTGGCCTACTAGGACACATCTGTGGTATGGACGTCTTCCCGACCACTTCAACCACTGGAGGGAAGTGTCCCCGACTTCGTGCTTCCGGCTGTGGCGAAGCTCCAAACCGAATGTGAGCTCATCAGGAAAGAAACTCAATTCTTGGTAGGAAGGTAGAAGAAACCAGTTGTCTAAGACAGAGGAATCACATTGCCACTGTACGGGATCGGCCCGCACATACGTCATTAGGGAATGGAGAGTTGTTGGGCTTAGCTAATTACCACCGCTTCTTTTCGTAAAAACAGGATTTTGCGGGAATATCAAGAACCTCGCACGACTTCTGAGAAAGGAAAAATTTTTCATTGGGGTGATGAGCAGCAGGCAGCCTTTGAGGGATCCAAGCTACGCCTTATTCCCCACGGTCTTGGCCATTCCCATAACGGACAGGCACTTACATCCTCGATACTGATGACTTTTCCGATTGCGCCATCGGAGCCGAGATGATTCTGATCCATGAAGAGGACGGAGAAGGTGATTGCATATGGAAGCTTCCACCCTGAACACCCCTTCGCGGCGCGAATGCAACCCAGGACGGGAGCTACTTGCAATTGTGCGCTTTACCAATATTCCGTCACAACCTCTTAGGCAGCGAATTCACTGTATGAACGGATATCGCTGCTTACTTGGTCCTTGAACTTCAAGCGGAGAGGGCCAACTGGCCCGATGGATCGACGAACTCAGTCAAACAACATGAGGATAGTTTCACCGCTTGTTCACTGGCACAAGAATGCTGATGCTTCTCTCGACCTCCCACGACGGACCACTTGCCAACATACCGTCTCACACGGCGATATCAGAATTGCCTAGTGGCGGCTTGCGATTATTGCCCCGAACACAGGAGGATGGGGAACCTTTGAATCAGAAGAAGAACAACGTCGTCCCTTGTATCCTGACACAATTGTCACTGGGATTGGATATTATAACGGGGCGGCTGTAGGCTACCGCTAGAAGATTGGAGACACAGCCCGAATGCCGTTTCAGGAAGGAACAGCACTATCCCCTCGGGTCCCAGACACATTGTCATGGGTCGCAATATCATAAACGAGGGTGGAGCAAAGTGCGACAGCTCAGTGGATCGAACAACTCTACCGGATGACGTCAGGATGCAGTGAGTGTCTGTCCCCCCTCAGGTCCCTGACACAATTGTCAATGGGTTGCAATATTACAAAGAGGGTGGACACAAAATAAAGCTCGTAAGAAAGACGATCGACACAAGATGGCCTTGACGACTTGCATGGCGGATGTAGGAAAGCTGCAGTCGGAAGATCATCCATGACCCACTGTATATGGCTTGAAAATTAGGAGCAGACCCCGTAAATGTTTGACTTGATGTTGTCCGGCCAGGACAGAAAAGTTTCCTGGGTGCACCGCAACCTGTTCTTCCTGATGATGGAGCCTTATACAGAAAGAGACGAAGCGCCCCGAACCTCCTTGTCATAATACGCTTAACAATTGCGGTTAGGAAGGAATTGAGGCACACCGGTGGAATTGGTTATACCAGTGGACAAAGTACAAACACAGTCCCTGATGAACATTTTTATGTCAATCTTACAAGGGGGTTAGAGATAGCCCACGCGACGGCGCGAACACCTCCGCACTGAGCTCAAGAGGACAAAGAGGGACTACGACATCACAGCCACGTCCATTCCTTCAAGAGGCGGGACAGGCGGTTTATTACCTGGTTAAATCGAATGTTAAAGGAAAAGTCCAGGCAAGCTGAAATCCTGTATGGACTGACCAGCATCATCTCCTCGGTCCTGACCCCACACCTCATTACATTGTCCAAATTCAGGAACTCGGGAGATTAAGACAGTCACCAAGAGCACCTTTAAGCCCTGTTGGGACGGACTATTCCCAGCCTGGACCGAAAGGAAAGGGAGGCCATCGCGGTTTGGCAGCAATTCCGAACTGTACATTGTGGAAAAGCCGGCGATGGAGACCTCATGGTTGCGAGTGACAGAGTGTTTCGACTGGTTCCACGGCAGGTGTGTCAACCTGACGAGCGAACAAACGGCGGCAAACTGAACATTTACAATTTGCCCACCTGTTCTCAGCTGATTTTTTCTTTAAGCTCCGCAAGATGACCTCTTTCTCTCGGGAGTGACCCTCTTCCGGGATTTCCTGCGGTCGAGCAGAGATGCCAAGAAGCGGCCGGCCGGAAGGGCTCTCCTCGGGGCCCGTAACCGGAGCCGCGATTCGGGACATCGCAGGCAGCCCTGGAGACAATATCCCCTCGACTCTTTCTTTTTTTTCCATACTACTCTCTCTCGGTCTCCTCTCTCTCTCCGTCTCTTCTCTCTTCTCGGCCTCTCTACGTCTCGCACTCTCCGTAACCTATTCCCTCTCACATAATAAGCCCTTTAATCACCAACATACCCCCTTTATCATCCACCGTTGTTAGGAAGACCTACCGATAATTCATAGGATTCTGTATGATTAAGGGGATTCAGAGGGAATCCCCTATACTGACGTCTCTGGGTAAACAGGTAAATCCATAATAACGTGTTAGATGAATGAAAGCTGCCAAGTTATTACTAAAACAGATCAAATGAACGTTCGGGTTTCCCCTCCTCCCTTTATCAACAAGAACAGGATGCTTGAAACACCACAGATGAATGAGATAATGTGGTAAGTGGGCGTAATTAAGATGAATAAACAAAACCATTTGTTTATTCATCTTAACTGTTTTTGTGATAAAAGGGGATTGAACCCGAAACGTCATTTGATCTAGTTTTGTAATTAAATTGAAGCTTAATTCAACTGTCACTTATTATTTTTATTCTCGACTTCGAGCAGGAAACTTTTACATACTCTGGAAAAAACCACATTCTAAAATTTGGCCAGAAAGCTCGTCCTTCAAATATCGATTCAGGATAAAATGACCCTCCCCTTGGCAAAAAACCCTCTATCATAACCTGGGACATCACGAGGGGGGGGGGGGGGGGGGGGGGGTGGGGGGGGGGGGGGGGAGGGAGGCGGGGAAGGGAGGGGGGGGTGGAGGCGGGGGAAGGAGGGAGGTGTGTCTTTCGTCGTTGTTCTTGGGTAATTCTTGTATATCATATGGAAAAACTATCAAGTAATGATGTTTTTTTTTAAAAGTGTTTTGTAATAGTTTAGGCAGATTGTGGATATTTTGTAGACATGGGAAATCTTATCACCTATAAAAGGTTGAGAGAGAGAGAGAGAGAGAGAGAGAGAGAGAGTTGGAAAAGTCCATCGGACTTTGCTTAATGTTCGACAAAACGAATGTCACTTCGTATGTCAAAGCTGTAGGGATCTCTAGCTGTAAACAATCGTATGGCTAGTGACCTTGGCAATGGTCATTCCTACTTCCGCTCTGCCTCGTCCCGAGCTGACCCGGCTCATATAAAGCCGAGTGGACCTCTCGATTTAGACACACTTACCTACAGACTTACCTACGACACACTTACCGACACACTTGACACTTCACACTTACCCAGATTCTTACTACACTTGCTCCTAGACTTACGACACTTACTTACCACACTTCGATACAACAGACGACTTACTTCACTACTCTTACGCAACACTTGCCTACTGCACCCTTACTTCTGGACACTAGACTTTCTTCAACTACTCCTTACAGACCTTATCTCTACCATACAACTAGATTCAGGGTAAGCCATATTTTTATACTAACTATAACTTTATCTATTTAATATCTAGTTTTAACTCAGTAATTCCGTGATTCACCGGCCATCTGGACCCATCCTAGCCATGGAGTCCTACAGCCAGAATACCGAGTTCTGGCAATCACGGTAGTTACTACAATGGCGTCACGAGCGAAAACTTTTTTCTACTTTTTACATTATCCATTTTATTAATTCCTACCGTCGTATTTCGTTGAATGGGAGTTCGAATTTCGTTGATTTTTACCGTGTGAATACTTCGTTATTTTTCATCATGTATTTTCTACACTATAATTCTTATGAATGAATTCTGTGATATGTATGACCACGCCCCCTTCCCTTTTCTTTCAGTTGTAGGTAATTTCAATTCGTGAATTTTGTTTGATCGTGTCAAGGTCGTCCTTGTCCTTGACTCCAAGGTCACACCTGTCTGGTGACCTTGTGGACGGTGTCATGTTTCATGATTTTTTTTTTACATTTGATTTATTTTTTATTTTTTTTTACTGGAAATATTTTTGTTGTTTTGTTGTTGCCTATAGCTGTGATTGGTGATTAGTTTATATCTTTGGTAATTTTTTGTGAATTCTGGTGATTTGCTTTGTCCTGCACTTGACTTTGTTTATTACCTATGGCTGTGATAGTTGTATTCATGTGATTTGCTTTGTCCTTGACTTGACTTTGTTTATTGCTTATGACTGTGATTAGCTGAGTTCTTGTGATCTGATCTGTCCTTGACTTGATTTTGTTTGTCCAGTGCTACATTGTGATTGTGGTTACTCTTTCTATTGATTTTATTATATATCTTCAGTTATTATTTTTCTTTCACACACCTTCCTCTCCTGAGAGGATCCCTTGGTGATTTGTGTGGTTCATTTTTATTTTATTTAAGTCTGTTTTTTTTTTTGATTTGTTGTTTGATGATCACTCGGGCCAGGCAGCATGGTGCGGTGAGATGTTGGAGCATGATCCGACCATGGCTGCGGCCTTGAGGAGTGGCCTATCTTTCAATAGACCATACCTAATTTTTTATTTTAGTATTTAGTATAATTTTGATTTATTGTTTGATGGTCACTCGGGCCAGGCAGCATGGTGCGGTGAGATGTTGGAGCATGATCCGACCATGGCTGCGGCCTTGAGGAGTGGCCTATCTTTCAATAGACCATACCTATTTTTTATTTAATATTTGTATAATTTTGATTTATTGTTTGATGGTCACTCGGCCAGGCAGCATGGTGCGGTGAGATGTTGGAGCATGATCCGACCATGGCTGCGGCCTTGAGGAGTGGCCTATCTTTCAATAGACCATACCTAATTTTTTATTTAATTTTTGTATAATTTTGATTTATTGTTTGATGGTCACTCGGGCCAGGCAGCATGGTGCGGTGAGATGTTGGAGCATGATCCGACCATGGCTGCGGCCTTGAGGAGTGGCCTATCTTTCAATAGACCATACCTAATTTTTTATTTAGTATTTGTATAATTTTGATTTATTGTTTGATGGTCACTCGGGCCAGGCAGCATGGTGCGGTGAGATGTTGGAGCATGATCGACCATGGCTGCGGCCTTGAGGAGTGGCTTATCTTTCAATAGACCATACCTAATTTTTTATTTAGTATTTGTAATTCTGATTTATTGTTTGATGGCTACTCGGGCCAGGCAGCATGGTGCGGTGAGATGTTGGAGCATGATCCGACCATGGCTGCGGCCTTGAGGAGTGGCCTATCTTTCAATAGACTACACATGATTATTTGTATGTTGCTTGTCATGGATTTTAATTTAATATTTCTTTGAGCATTTAAATTTTGATTTATTGTTTGATGGTCACTCGGGCCGGGCAGCATGGTGCGGTGATATGTTGGAGCATGATCCGACCATGGCTGCGGCCTTGGGGAGGGGCCGATCTTTCAATAGACCATACATAATTACTTGTGCATTAATTTTCTTCATTTTGATTTGTTGTTTGATGGTCGCTCGGGCCGGGCAGCATGGTGCGGTGAGATGTCGGAGCATGATCCGACCATGGCTGCGGCCTAGGGAGCGACTATCCTACAATAAACAACCCCATGTTATTATTGATAATTGCTTTGTGGTTTTATTGGTTGGAGGTCACTCAGGTCAGAGAGCATGGTGCAGCGAGATGTTGTAGCATGACCTGACCATGCAGTGGCCTCGAGTGACAGACCAACCAATAGTGTTAGTTGTCTGGGTTTGCTTTCGTGTGGCCACTGTGATTGGGCAGCATGGGGCAGTGACATGTTGGAGCATGTCCTGACCATGGCTGCAGCTGTGGAGATGACCACTCAGAAGCAACCATCTGATGATAGTTTGGATTCACTGAGTTTGATGGTCACTCGAGCTTGGTGGCCTGCGCAGAGAGATGTTGGTGCATTATCTGTTGCGACCAAGGTTCGAGTCGGAGGACCTAACTCTCAGTGAATCACATGATACAGATTGTGATGTTTATGCTCAGGTCGCACACCATGGGTCAGTGAAGTGTTGGTGCACGACATGGCCATGACCGCGACCTGGAGCAATTGTTTTATTGTGAAGATGTATAGATTGTTGTTATCATTAAATTACTCTGTGATCTTTACTCTATTATATACAAATGCTTCATATATTATATTTTTACATTTGCTTGCTTTGGCATGAGCTTGGCCTAATTATATTGTTTTGGCTTCATGCTTGTGCTAGTTTTATTACTTGGCTTTAAGCCCGCTCGATTTTGTTTTGTGCTTTTAGCTTGCATTGATTGCTTGCATGGCGTAATAGTTCCTTGAGGTTACACTATAATTTGCTTCTTTGTTACTGACACTGTTTCCCATAGTCTATTCTCAGAAGATTAGGATAATCGTGCCAGTGAATATCATCATGGTGAATAAATTCTAATGGACTACTGCTCTTTTGAGCAGCCCATGGATTATTGTCTCTGGGCAGACTGCCAGACAGTTCGTCCTGCCCTATCAGGAGAGTATAGATGACCAAGAAAGACTTCTGTAGTTCCAAGAACATCATTAAGTTTATGCAGCCTCAGGAAGCCAATAATTATTAATTTACACTCATGGTGCCCAAAATGGAAGATACCTTCACTGATGCTCCAGAACCCAAGGACCCTTTCGATACCGACGACCACTGCTGATATAAGAAATAAGGAAGCCTTGGCACTAGGAGACAGTGGGGATTCGAACCCACCACCAGAGTGCAGAAATGTAAAGAAGCCCCACCATCTAGACTGCATTCAGGACGAGGAGGGCCTATTTGAATTCAACAAGCTGCCATTTGGACTCTGCAATTCTATAGCACCTACAGCAGAGTAATGGACCTCGTCTTGAAGGACTTACACTGGAACTCTGTCTTGGCCTACTTGGACGACATCTGTGTACTGGGGAAGTCCTTCCAGGACCACTTCAACAACTTGAGGAAGTGTTCACCAGACTTCGTGCCTTCCGGCTGAAGCTCAAACCCAGGAAATGTGAGCTCTTCAGGAAAGAAACTAAACTTCTTGGTAGGAAGGTAGGAAGAAACCAGTTGTCTATGACAGAGGAATCAATTGCCACTGTACGGAATCGGCCAGCACCTACGTCATTAAGGGAATGGAGAAGTTGTTGGGCTTAGCTAATTACCACCGCTTCTTCGTAAAGGATTTTGCCGGAATATCAGAACCCCTCGCACGACTTCTGAGAAAGAAAATTTTCATCTGGGGTGATGAGCAGCAGGCAGCCTTTGAGGAGATCAAGCTACGCCTTACTTCCCCACGGTCTTGGCCATTCCCACTACGACAGGCCACTTCATCCTCGATACTGATGCTTCAGATTGCGCCATCGGAGCCGAGTTGATTCAGATCCAAGAAGAGGAAGAGAAGGTGATTGCATATGGGAGCTTCACCCTGACACCCCTTCAGCGGCGCGATTGCACTACCAGGAAGGAGCTACTTGCAATTGTGCGCTTTACCAATCACTTCCGTCACTACCTCTTAGGCAGCGAATTCACTGTATGAACGGATCATCGCTGCCTTACTTGGCTCATGAACTTCAAGAGGATTGAGGGCCAACTGGCCCGATGGATCGAAGAACTCAGTCAATACAACATGAGGATAGTTCACCGCTCTGGTTCACTGCACATGAATGCTGATGCCTTATCTCGACCTCCCACGACGGACACTTGCCAACACTACCGTCCTCACAAGGCGTTATCAGAATTGCCTTGTGGCGGATGCGCATATTGCACCCGAACACAGGAGAGATGGGAACCTTTGAATCAGAAGTAGACAACGTCGTCCCCCTCTGGTCCCCTGACACAATTGTCACTGGGTTGGATATTATAAACGAGGGCGGATGTAGGATACAGCTCAGAAGATTGGACGACACTGCCCGAATGACGTCAGGAAGGAACTGCACTATCCCCCTCGGGTCCCCTGACACAATTGTCACTGGGTCGAATATCATAAACGAGGGTGGACGCAAAGTGCGACAGATCAGAGGATCGAACAACTCTACCCGATGACGTCAGGAGTGAGCTGTGCTGTCCCCCTCAGGTCCCCTGACACAATTGTCAATGGGTTGAATATTACAATGAGGGTGGACACAAAATACAAGTCGTAAGACAAGACGACTCGACACAAGTTGGCCTTGACGACATTGACATGGAGGATGTCAGGAAGCTGCAGTCGGATGATCATCACATGACCCACCTGCTATTATGGTTGAAATTAGGAGCAGACCCAGAAATGTCGGACTTGATGTTGTCCGGCCAGGAAGAAAAGTTCTACTGGGTGCACCGCAACCTGTTCTTCCTGATCGATGGAGCCTTATACAGAAGAGACGAAGGCCCACGAAACCTCCTTGTCATACCTACGCCTTTAACAAATTGATGTTAGGAAGGAATTGAGCACACCGGTGGAATTGGTTATACCAGGGAAACGTACAAACCCACAGTCTCCTGAAGATTATGTCAACTCTCTACAGCAGGGGTTAGAGATAGCCCACGAGACTGCGAGAACCACCCTCCGAACTGAGCTCAAGAGGACAAAGAGGGACTACGACATCAAAGCCCACGTCCATTCCTTCAAGAGGGGACAGGCGGTTTATTACCTGGTTAAATCGAATGTGAAAGGAAAGTCCAGCAAGCTGAAACCTGTATGGACTGGACCAGCCATCATCTCCACGGTCCTGACCCCCACCACATACATTGTCAAATTCAGGAACTCGGAGATTAAGACAGTCAACCATGACCACCTTAAGCCATGTTGGGACCGGACTATCCCAGCCTGGATCCGAAAGGAAAGGGAGGCCATCGAGTCTGGCCAGGAAATTACGTACTGTACTTGTGGAAAGCCGGACGATGGAGACCTCATGGTTGCGTGTGACAGGTGTTTCGACTGGTTCCACGGCAGGTGTGTCAACCTGACGAGGAACCAAGCGAGGCAACTGAACACTTTCATTTGCCCATCCTGTTCTCACTGATCTTTTTCTTTAATCTCCGCAGATGACCTCTTTCTCACGGGATGTGACCCTCTTCCGGGATTTCCTGCGGTTCCGAGAAGAGATGCCAAGAGCGGCCGGCAGGCGCTCTCCTCCGGGGCGTAACCCGGAGCACGCGATTCGGAATCGCAGGCAGCCCTGGAGAAATTCCACTAGACGCTCGAGGACTCCTCCAATCACCTCGAGACTTGGGAATAGATCCCGGACCTCCGCCGTCGCCTCTAACTCTAACCAGGAACGGAGGCCCCGTGACCGTAGGAGACGGTCCCGCTCGCCCCGTCGGGCCCACAGAACTAGTACCCCGGCCCGACAGAGCCGCGATCGGCCTCCCAGCAGGCATAGGAGGGAGGACCAAGAGCAAGCCGACCGCCGAGACAGATCTCGCCGCCGCCGGGGGGACTTCCGCAGCCTGCGGAATCAGCTTAAGAGGGCCAGGCAGGAGCTGGCCTCCCTCCGGACCGAGGCGGCTGAGGTCACCCGTCTCCGGGAGGAGAATAAAAGAATGAAGGAGAGAAAGCCCTCGATGGAGCTGTCCCTCCACAGCTCTGTCTTAGACAGCTAGATGCTAGGGCGAGCAACCGTGCAAATAGAGTTATTTTTGCCCCTGCCCAAGGAAAGGGCTTTCCTTTTATTTCAGCCCTAAGTAAGGGCCTTCTTTATGTTTTGTTCGGCCCTAGGAAAGGGCCTTCATTTTTATTTTACCCCCCTTTTTTTGTTGCTACGCCCTAGATAAGGGCTCCTCTCCTTTAGTTCACTGTAATACCGAGAGCTCCAGAAAGGTGCAGGTGAGTACCCCACATCCAGCCACCCTGCCCTTTTTGAGGGGGGAGCAGTGTAGGGATCTCTAGCCGTAAACAATCGTATGGCTAGTGACCTTGGCAATGGTCATTCCTACTTCCGCTCTGCCTCGTCCCGAGCTGACCCGGCTCATATAAAGCCGAGTGGACCTCTCGATTTAGACACACTTACCTACAGACTTACCTACGACACACTTACCGACACACTTGACACTTCACACTTACCCAGATTCTTACTACACTTGCTCCTAGACTTACGACACTTACTTACCACACTTCGATACAACAGACGACTTACTTCACTACTCTTACGCAACACTTGCCTACTGCACCCTTACTTCTGGACACTAGACTTTCTTCAACTACTCCTTACAGACCTTATCTCTACCATACAACTAGATTCAGGGTAAGCCATATTTTTATACTAACTATAACTTTATCTATTTAATATCTAGTTTTAACTCAGTAATTCCGTGATTCACCGGCCATCTGGACCCATCCTAGCCATGGAGTCCTACAGCCAGAATACCGAGTTCTGGCAATCACGGTAGTTACTACAAAGCCTTCACTTACTAACAATGTTTCATACATTCAATCTCACAATAATAATAATAATAATAATAATAATAATAATAATAATAATAATAATAATAATAATAATTTCCTTCTCAAACTAACACACTCTAATTCAACTTCAAGCCATTCGACAACACGCCATTTTGAACAGAAATCACAGAGTTGTGTTCAGTGAGTGGACAACGACTAATTTTCAGGGACGGAAGAGCGCTTCTACTACTTCGAATAGTGACTCCGAGTGGAATCATTTATTAACAGTTCACAGTACTACTTTTATAATTACATGTTGCATTACCTCCCCGTCGACACGTCTGCACATTCAGTGTTAATATTGCTGCTCGAAGCTCGAAGAAATGAATAATAGCGTGAAGTTGAATGTAAGCTTCAATTTAATTACAAAAACAGATCAAATGAACGTTTCGGGTTTCCCCTTTATCAACAAAACAGGATGATTGAAACACCACAGATGAATGAGATGTTGTGGTCGTAGTTAAGATTAATATTCAGTGAATATAACATCAAGGGGTGTAACTCCTTATAAAAGTTGTTTCAGAAATATTTAATGCAGTGTTTCCGCCTTATAATGTTGGGGAAAAAAATAGGTGCTCATGGTTCTTTTTATAGATAGAATGAAGTTGACGTCACTCAGGTCTTCTTCTTCTTCTTCTTCTTCTTCTTCTTCTTCTTCTTCTTATTATTATTATTATTATTATTATTATTATTATTATTATTATTATTATTATTATTATTATTAT
The DNA here is from genome assembly GCF_034508935.2 of Berghia stephanieae. Lineage (NCBI taxonomy): Eukaryota > Metazoa > Mollusca > Gastropoda > Nudibranchia > Aeolidiidae > Berghia > Berghia stephanieae. The sequence goes on from NC_088369.1 coordinate 4,594,714, forward strand.
TATTATTATTATTATTATTATTATTATTATTATTATTATTATTATTATTATCAAAGTTTTCCAAATTGCTTAAAAGTTTGATACAGTGGAATCCGCATGAACTCAACACTCTTAAAGTCGATATCTGCTTTAACCCTCTCCTTACCATCCACAGGAAAATCGTCACTTTCGTTACGATACAACTAACATTTTTTTCTCTTTCTGATTCCTTTCAACATCACAATATTTAAAGGAAATAATTGAAATACGTTTATTATAGCAATAAAAACTTGATATTGTTTTGTAGATAGATCTCATTTTCCTGAACACTTTTATGCATAGAATTAGAATGTCGTGCTTCTTGCTTTTCTGTTTGAGTAACAAAATCTAATTTTGGGTTATCTAGGTGGGTGTGAAACTTTGTTGAAAATTTGAAAAATTGCTGATAAGGAGAGAGTTAAAAGGCATCATCTCTTGTTGGTCCAAGATTTAATTTTCTTTATCCAGGACAGGGAGCAAGTTTTTTTTAATTTTTTATTTAACTTCAGGAATGCGAGACACCCAATGTTTGTCGTTGCTTTGCCAATTTAGATTTATCTCCATCTTTTAAATACGACAATAAACAGGCATAGGGATATTGACCTTAAAATATTTTTCTTAATAAATAAATAGATAAATAAATAAATATATAAGTTAAAAAAAAACAACAAAACAAAAAAAAAAAAACAAAAAAAACTTGATTTTAAATCGAGCTTTTTGTATGGCGTAATTTCCACTAAACGTGCTCAAAGCGCTTTACAAGGGGTCTCTGGTCAACAGCAACATTTAACATGTAGGACCGGACATAACGCCTGTTAGGCGATATTACAATTTTTCGGACAAAGACAACGCTGTTAACGACCAGGTACTCATTTTACACCTGAGTACGGCGAGAGAATGTGAGCAAAGAGCCATTTCCAAGGACTCAACTATGCGCCGAGCGCGAGGCTCGAACCCAGGACCTTCCGATCCGAAAGCGAGTGCCATACCACTTGACCACATAGCCGCACTTAAATGACTTAACCATATCTAAGAGCATACGTACCAGGATTATTAAGACAGGGACCAAGTTGTTATCGATCCAAATAGTGTTTTAATGTGCTTTTTCAGTAATTGTGTCTCGGTAGCTCAGAGTTACTGTGTCTCGTCTTGTATCAAAAGTCAAGCAATGATTAGCATCGTTAGAGGCCGGATGGGTGACCAAAGTGATCGTGGAAAATTCTGGCTCCGACGTTGTTTCTTAGGTAAGGAACTTAACACACATTGTTTTGTTTTGTTTGTTTTTAGGTGTTTTACGGCGCTTGCAACACATTTAGGTCATATCAGCGCCAGTAAAAAGGAAGAAATTGGGATAGTAAAAAGTTCTAGAATTACAATTAAAGTAAGAATCCAAGAATAAGGCAGACAAAGGGGAATTGGTTCAAATAGGGAACAGATGTAGATTCCAAGAGCACACCATCAGTGTACTTAGTTTGAGATCACTAAATGTCTCATCCAGACATAAGCACAGGTCCCCGCCAAGAGGAACACACTCAATTGTTTACAAATCATACATATGTAAAAGTAAAAATAATACAGTACATGACAGAGAGACGATTTACAAGGAAAAAAAATATTATCTCCCAAAACTAACTACACAATTGACTGTTTCCCTCTCAGTCAGGGTATACGGCCTGGCCAGGACCAGGACAAAACCAAGTAATCCCATTCCAAGACAAAGACAGAAAGCATGTTGGAAAACAGATATTGGAGGAGAGAAGACACAGTATGTACCTCCCTGCCCTCTATGGGAGGTCAGGAACCCCACCCAGTACAACACACATTGTGACTCAGGTGTGAATGTGTACCTAGTTATAGGCAGTGATGTGCATTGGAAGAGTGTTAGTACAAAAAGGGCGTCTAACATGCGACTGAAACTTTATGAAATGGAAGTATGGTCTTATATGACCTGCTGGGGGAAAGAAATGAAAACAGTGTGAAGCGCAATTCAGCAACGTAAATTCGTGTCAATATGGTCTTGTGGTATAACACTCCCCTTCAGACTGAGAGGCCCAGGGTTCAAGTCTCATTCTGAGAGGCACATAGTTGATTGAGTTATTGGAAAAGGATCATTACTCATATTGTCTCCCCTTATTCAGGTGCAAAATGAGTACCTGCCTGTTAACAGCGTTGTCGCTGTTCTGAAAACAATTTGAAAAAGTCGCTTTACAGGCATCATGTCTTTGTCCTTCGTGTTACGTGTTGCTGTTGGCTTGGGACCCCTTGTAAGAAGCATTAAGCACGCTTAGTGAATATTGCGCTATATGAACGCTCGAGTCTTTTTAAATATAAATATTCATATTTAATTATCTATTTAATTATTGGAGGTCCCGATAGCTCAGTTGGTAGAGCACTCGTTTCACACGCAAAGGGACGGAGATTGATCCCTGGTGTAGTCGAGATTTCTTTTCTGGTCCACTTGTCTACCAGCAGTGAATGGGTTGCTGAGTCTGATAGATCTGGAGAAAAGTACTCTGCGATAAACTAGCGTCCTTTCCATAGGGTAGCAAGCAATTGCTATTGCCTATTTCACGCTATAGGCGATGTTACATTTTTTTTTGGACAGAAACAACGCTGTTAACGGCCAGGTACTCATTTTACACCTAAGTACGGTGAGAGAATTTGATTAAAGAGCCTTCTCTAAGGACTGAACTATACGCCATGCGAGGCTCGACCCCAGGACCTTCCGATCCGAAAGCGAGTGTCATACCACAACAAGACCACATAGCCGCACATACACATAAACCCGTCACACACATTCACGCAATAATTTCAATAACACAAAACCATTTTTTTAAAAAAAATCTCTTTATTTATTATTCATTCAATTTGTACCATCTTGAGTCATTTTTATAATGTAATCATACATAATTATTTTTGTCTTAATTACCATCAAATAGTGGTAGGATAAAAACAATTTTTACAGTAGATCAGCAGTTTATCAGTATAGGGAATGTAATGGGATGTATTTTGTGCTTACATTACAGTTACAGTACATATTACATTGTTTGTGTTTATGTGTTTAAGAGTTTTACGGCGCTTGCAACACATTTAGGTTATATCAGCGCCAGTAAAAAGGAAGAAAATTGGATAGTAAAAAGTTCTAGAATTACAATCCAAGCACCCAAGAGAAAGTAAGACAAAGGGGAAATGGGAACAAATAGGGATTAGATGTAGATTCCAAGAGCATACCCACCAATGTACTTAGTTTGAGATCACCTACAAGTCTCATCCGGGCACAAGCACAAAATCCAACAAGGAGGAATACACTCAAATGCACTCATTATATATTCAAAATAACAAATATAATAATACATAATAATAGAGAGATGATTTACAAGGAAAAAATATCATCTCCCAAAACAATAACTATGCATTTGACTGTTTCCCTCCCAGGCAGGACTCCGACCAGGGCCAGGAAAAAAACCAAGTAATCTCATTCCAAGACAAAGACAGAAAGCATGTTGGAAAACAGACATAAGGGGATAGAAGGCAAAGTATGTACCTCCCTGCCCGCTATGGGAGGTCAGGATCCCCACTCAGTATTTTGTGCTTACATTACAGTTACAGTACATATTACATTCTACTATGATAGAAGGGAACATAATATAAGGTGCGATGCAACAGACACAATCTTTATGACGAATATTTGTTTGTTTGTTTTTAAGGGTTTTACGGCGCTTGCAACACATTAAGGTCATATCAGGAAAGAAATGGGATAGTAAAAATTTCTAAAATTACAATTAAAGCATCCAAGAATAGGTAAGACAAAGGGGAATTGGTTCAAATAGGGAACATATGTATATTAAAGAGCACACTATCAATGTACTTAGTTTGAGATCACCTAAAAGTCTCACCCAGACACAAGCACAGCTCTCCACTTTGAGGAATACCCTCAAATGTTGACAAATCATTTATATATAGTTTGATTTTCTTCTGACCCCCCCCCCCCCAACTGTCCACCCAGCAGTGATTGGGTAGCTGGGTCTGTTTGATCTGGCGATAAAAAAAGACTAGCGTCCTATCCAAAGGGTGCAAGCAATTGCTATTGTCCGTTTCAAGTCTCAGAAACAGGGATAAACTTTAGCTCCATGGAACTAATGGCTCTGAAGTACTAGGTACTTTTTAAAAAACACATTCAATCAATTTATTGGACACCTTAGAATCACTATGGAAAACCTGAAATTACAAAACACATGGGCCATTGTTATATAAGGGGTGTGGTATAGAACTTATCTTTAAATCTATGCGCAGATATCAACTCATTCACTCATGTGCAGATATTAGATGATTTTTATCCATGTTTAGATATTGCATCAACCATCCATGTGTAGATTTCAAATCATTCATGCATGTGCAGATAATATATCATGCGTAGATATTAATCATTAGTCCATGTGTAGATCTGTAAATTATTCATCCATGTGCAGATAATATATCATGCCTAGATATTAATCATTAGTCCATGTGTAGATCTGTAAATTATTCATCCATGTGCAGATAATATATCATGCCTAGATATTAATCATTAGTCCATGTGTAGATCTGTAAATCATTCATCCATGTGCAGATAATATATCATGCCTAGATATTAATCATTCGTCCATGTGTAGATCTGTAAATTATTCATCCATGTGCAGATAATATATCATGCCTAGATATTAATCATTCGTCCATGTGTAGATCTGTAAATTATTCATCCATGTGCAGATAATATATCATGCCTAGATATTAATCATTAGTCCATGTGTAGATCTGTAAATCATTCATCCATGTGCAGATAATATATCATGCCTAGATATTAATCATTCGTCCATGTGTAGATCTGTAAATTATTCATCCATGTGTAGATAATATATCATGCGTAGATATTAATCATTCGCCCATGTGTAGATTTCAAATCATTCATGCATGTGCAGATAATATATCATGCGTAGATATCCATGTGTAGATATTACGTCAATCATCCATGTGTTGATATTACGTCATTCATCCATGTGTAGATATTACGTCATTCATCCATGTGTAGATATTACGTCATTCATCCATGTGTAGATACTACGTCATTCATCCATGTGTAGATATTACGTCATTCATCCATGTGTAGATATTACGTCATTCATCCATGTGTAGATATTACGTCATTCATCCATGTGTAGATATTACGTCATTCATCCATGTGTATATATTATACTATTTATCAATGGTTAGACATTTCATCATTTATCAATGTGTAGATGTTACATTATCATCAAAGCGCAGACAATAGATCATTCATTCACGGTGCGCAGGCTTTTATTAATTAATCTAATTAATCAATGTGCGTATGTTATTTATCAAGTAATCAATTAATTGAGCAACTAATCAATTATTCAAATTATGCATGAATTTATTTATCAATTTGTACATTAGTTTAGAGTTTTATTTTAAAATGTATATTACTATTTAGTTTTAACGATTCAGTACTTTACAAATCAAAAGTTGGGCTAATAATAATAACGACGGGGGGGGGGGGGGGGGGAGGGGGGAGTATATAAACAAATATATGAGCATGAGCATTTAAATAGCGCACTATATATACACTAACCGTGCTCAATACGCTTTACAAGGGGTCCCTAGACAACAGCAACATTTAACACGTATGACGAGACATGACACTTGTTAGGCGATGTTACAACTTTATTTTACTTTTTAGTTTACTTTCTTAACCCTCTCCTTACCAGCCATTTTCAGGATTTTACCCAAAACTTCACACCAAACTAACACAAAATTATATTTTTTATCACTCAAACACAATAGCAGTAAGTTCTTGTGATAAATAATTTCTTTCTAAACATGATCTACAACACATTGTTCATTTTCTTTAAATTTTATGATGTACAAGAGAAATTTGAATAAGAAAAATGTTGGTTGTATCGTAACGAATGTGACGATTTTCCTATAGTTGGTAAGGAGAGGGTTACAACTCAAATAACAATAAAAAATACTTTACTTCACCTTAAATTCTAGAATCACTTTGACCTAAGACTCAATTTTCCTCATCTATGTTTGTTTGTTTTAAAGGGTTTTACGGCGCTTGTAACACATTTAGGTTATATCAGCGCCAGTAAAAAGAAAGAAAATGGGATAGTCAAAAGTTCTAGAATTACAATTAAAGCACACAAGAAAAAGGAAGACAAAGGGGGGATTTGCTCAAATAGGGAAAGGATGTAGATTCCAAGAGCAGGCTATCAAAGTACTTTGTTTGAGATCACCTAAATGCCTCATCCTGACACAAGCACAGGTCCCTGATAAGAGTAATACATAATACACTCAAATGTTTACAAATCATATGTAAAACAAACATAATACAATGCATAACAAAGAGATGACTTACAAGATTTAAAAAATCATCTCCAAAAACCCGAACTATCCATTTAACTGTTTTCCCTCCCAGCAAGGGTATCCGGCAAGGGCAAGGACAAAACCAAGTAATTTCATTCCAAGACAAAGACAGAAAGCAAGTTGGAAAACAGATATAGGGGGAAAGAAGACATAGTAAGTGCCTCTCTGTCCACTATGGGAGGTCAGGAACCCCACTCCACCCAGTCCTCATCTATCTACCTCACAAAAGCTAAATGCAGCCATTCGCGTGCAGAAAAGAAAAGTAATAGTTATCGTATAATTTCTGTCTCCACCGGTCTGGGATCAACATGCTCTTTAAATTAGTTGGACTCATCGATAATTATTGGGTTTTTTAAAATTGGACCTCTCTCATAGAATGAATGAAGCTGACTTCACTCGACTCTTTGTTATTGTTTATAGACCGCCAATTAGGTGATTAGTTCTCACTAAATTCTCTTTAACGAGTATTATTCAAGAATATTTGATACTCTAACGCTAAATCAATATATTGTGATTTGTATATTGGAATAATGGTGTTTGATCGAACAGACAATAGACGTGAAATGTCACACAAAGTTGTGTGTGTGTGTGTGTGTGTGTGTGTGTTGGTATGATTCATCGAACGGAATTGAGTGAATGCGTATACCACCTGATACAGTCCCTTGATTAGTGACAGTGTAATAATTACAAAGGTCCACTCAATATGGGACACTTATCCAATTATTGTTCGGAAACGTGAGTGGAGCAGGCACTTATGTTGATCATAACAAGAAATGAAGTGAGTAAGAAAGTGCCAGAAGACAATTGAAAATAAAAATTTCGCGGCGGCGATGGGGTCTCGAACCCGCGACCTTACTACTGTCCCACACTCTGCCCGGCCAAGTGGAGTTGTCGGACCAGTAAGGTCGCGGGTTCGATCCCCCATCGCTGCCGCGAAATTTTTATCCTCTATTGTCTTTTGGCACTATCCAATAATTATTGTGGCTTATTGTGTTTTCTGTGTTGCGTGATTTGTGAGTTGTGTTCACTTTTTTAAAAGCATACAACGCTTTTTAATATTGTTGTTGTTTTCACGAGAGTTGTCCTAGTGATCAATGTGTTGGAAAAGAACAAAGGGACATAATAATAGGTAACAGGCGCATTCCCTGACGGATGACTATTTTACTTTAACGCAGAGCGTCAATTCTTTTTTTATTCTTCTGCCACAGTTTCAATGAGTTGGAATATATTTGTGACCGATCGTCTCAAAACGGTATTATGTCGGAACGAACCAGATGCTTAAAATCTGAATTATATATCGAAACTGGTCAAAAATATAAATTGTTGGCATTAGCACCATAAAGTATGGTATCCATTCTCCACAATAAAAATTACAAACTCAACACAAGTTTGACATTTCTGGCTATAAATTCAATTTTCAACATCTTAACCATCCCGACCTAATGCCGTTATGAGGCGAAGGTATAACAAGTTATACGAGGATATAATAATTACCAAACAAGGTGCATACACAACAATTGTTTCGAGGACATGTTACAACTACCATACATGGTGCATACACAACAATTGTGTCGACATGTTACAACTACCATACATGGTGCATACACAACAATTGTGTCGACATGTTACAACTACCATACATGGTGCATACACAACAATTGTTGTCGGGCATGTTACAACTACCATACATGATGCATACACAACAATTGTGTCGAGACATGTTACAACTCCATACATGATGCATACAAACAATTGTGTCGACATGTTACAACTACCATAACATTGTGCATACACAACAATTGTGGGACATGTTACAACTACCATACATGTGTACACATACAGATTGTGTCGAACATGTTACAACTACCATACATGATGCATACACAACAATTGTGTCGACATGTTACAACTACAATACATGTGCATACACAACAATTGTGTCGACATGTTACAACTACAACAATGTCATACACAACAATTGTGTCGACATGTTACAACTACCATACATGGTCAATACACACAATTGTGTCGACTGTTACAACTACCATACATGTGCATACACAACAATTGTGTCGACATGTTACAATACCATACTGATGCTCACACAACAATTGTGTCGACATGTTACAACTCATACATGGTGAATACACAACAATTGTGTCGACATGTTACAACTACCATACATATGTGCATATCACAACAATTGTCACATGTTACAACTACCATACATGATGCATACACAACAATTGTGTCGACATGTTACAACTACCATACATGATGCATACACAACAATTGTGTCGACATGTTACAACTACCAAACATGTGCATAACAACAATTGTGTCGACATGTTACAACTACCATACATGGTGATAAAACAACAATTGTGTCGACATGTTACAACTACCATACATGGTGCATACACAACAATTGTGTCGACATGTTACAACTACCATACATGATGCATACACAACAATTGTGTCGACATGTTACAACTACCATACACGATGCATACACAACGTTGAGTGTGTCGAGGACATGTTACAACTACCATACATGGTGCATACACAACAATTGTGTCGGACATGTTACAACTACCATACATGATGCATACACAACAATTTGTCGACATGTTACAACTACCATACAGGTGCATACACAACAATTGTGTCGGACATGTTACAACTACCATACATGTGCATACACAACAATTGTGTCGACATGTTACAACTACATACATGGTGCATACACAACAATTGTGTCGAATGTTACAACTACCATACATGTGCATACACAACAATTGTGTCGAATGTTACAACTACCATACATGTGCATACACAACATTGTGTCGACATGTTACAACTACCATACACGATGCATACACAACAATGTGTGTCGACATGTTACAATACCATACATGGCTACACAACAATGTGTCGACTGTTACAATACCAACATGGTGTCACAACATGTGTCAATTCAACTACCAAACATGATGCATACACAACAATTGTGTCGACATGTTACAACTACCATACATGATGCATACACAACAATTGTGTCGACATGTTACAACTACCAAACATGATGCATACACAACAATTGTGTCGACATGTTACAACTACCAAACATGATGCATACACAACAATTGTGTCGACATGTACAATCCATCTGGACAAACAATTGTGACATGTTACAACTACCAAACATGATGCATACACAACAATTGTGTCGAATGTTACAACTACCATACATGATGCATACAAACAATTGTGTCGACATTACAACTACCAACATGGTGCATACACAACAATTGTGTCGACATGTTACAATACCATACATGTGCATACACAACAATTGTGTCGACATGTTACAACTACAATACATGATGCATACACAACAATTGTGTCACATTTACAACTACCATACATGGTCATACACAACAATTGTTGTCGACATGTTACAACTACCAACATGGTGCATACACAACAATTGTGTCGACATGTACAACTACCATACATGGTGCATACACAACATTGTGTCGAGAATGTTACAACTACATACATGATGATACACAACAATTGTGTCGCATGTTACAACTACATACAGTCATACACAACAATTGTGTCGACATGTTAACTACCATACAGTGCATAACAACAATTGTGTCGACATGATACAACTACCATACATGGTGCATACACAACGTTGAGTGTGTCGAGGACATGTTACAACTACCATACATGGTGCATACACAACAATTGTGTCGACATGTATACAAATACATACACAACATGTGGACTGTCATACCATACATGCATACACAACATTGTGTCGACATGTTACAACTACCATACATGGTGCATACACAACAATTGTGTCGACATGTTACAACTACCATACATGGTGCATACACAACAATTGTGTCGACATGTTACAACTACCATACATGGTGCATACACAACAATTGTGTCGACATGTTACAACTACCATACATGATGCATACACAACAATTGTGTCGACAATGTTACAACTACCAAACATGATGCGTACACAACAATTGTGTCGACATGTTACAACTACCATACATGTGCTACACAACAATTGTGTCGCACATGTTACAACTACCATACATGGTGCATAACATACATTGTCGAACATGTTACAACTACCATACATGATGCATACACAACAATTGTGTCGACATGTTCAACTACCATACATGATGCATCATTTATACAATCAATTGTTCTCCAAAATTGGACATGTTACAACTACCTACAATGCATACACAAACAATTGTGTAGACATGTTACAACTACCAACACCATGATGCATAACAACAATTGTTTCGAGACATGTTACAATATCCATAAATGTGCATACACAACAATTGTTGGACATGTTACAACATACCATAACATGTTGACATACACAATGACAATTGTGTCGAATGTTAAATACCATACATGGTGCATAACAAAATTGTGTCGACATGTTACAACTACCATACATGATGATCACAACATTGTTGTGGACATGTTACAACTACAATAAATGGAGCATAACAACAATTGTGTCGAATGTTTACAAACTACCATAAATGATGCAATAACAACAATTGTGTCGACGTGTTACAACTACCATACATGATGCATACACAACAATTGTGTCGACATGTTACAACTACCATACATGGTGCATACACAACAATTGTGTCGACATGTTACAACTACCATACATGGTGCATACACAACTATGTGTCAGACATGTTACAACTACCATACATGGTGCATACACAACAATTGTGTCGACATGTTACAACTACAATACATGATGCATACACAACAATTGTGTCGACATGTTACAACTACCAAACATGATGCATACACAACAATTGTTTCGAGGACATGTTACAACTACCATACATGGTGCATACACAACAATTGTGTCGACATGTTACAACTTCCATACATGGTGCACATACAACGTTATGTTGCGTCGAGACAAGAAATATTACTAGTAATGGGAAGTAAGAAGTGACAGGGTTGATGAACAAATCAACAGTAAATCAATATGAAGGATTCGTACAAAGTATGAACTACATATATTATACAATCAATTGCTTAGAAAAAAATGTTTTTCCTTAGTATAAAAAAATATATTTATATCAATATGATTCTTTTGAAAATTAAAAAGAAATAAGAGGCAACGATAGACAAAAAAGGGAATAATAACAATATTATACACACACACACACACATCATATATATATATAATATATATAATATATATATATATATATATATATATATAATGTCTATTATCTCATTCATTTCATTGATATTTGGCGAAAAAAAACATAAAAGGTGCAAAGTTGGGAACACATTATAAAATAAGACAGAATAAAATAATAATGGAAACCTGAAACACATTACGACATACAAATTAAAGTGAAAATAAAATTGTTTATCATTGCCACGCCATCAAATTATACCGAAAACTCAAATTCATAATAGTGTTGTGAGGTAAACGCAATAAAGGAGAAAAACGAACAAACATTAAGATATGTAAAACTTCTATAAATATTATACGATTAAAACAATAATGCTGTTGACATTTCGGATTTTCCCTTCATCAAAACAAATAATTTCACATATAAAAAGAATTAGAATGAATGTATTTAGTACAGTAAAAAAAAAAAATTCAAATACAGGATTTATGAGTGGTAATAGTATTTGTGTGTTTTTGTTACCTGTTGTCTGTATTTGTGTAGCATCATCACAGCACTTTGCACATTCTGCGTGCTCTAAAACTTGTTTTTGTTTTGTTTTTAAGGGTTTTACGGCGCTTGCAACACATTAAGGTCATATCAGCACCAGTAAAAAGGAAGAAAATGGGATAGTAAAAAGTTATAGAATTACAAATAAAGCACCCAAGAAAAGGTAAGACAAATGGTAATTGGTTCAAATAGGAAACAGATGTAGATTCCAAGAGCATCCTATCAGTGTACTTAGTTTGAGATCACCTAAAAGTCTCATCCAGACACAAACACAGGTCCCCAATAAGAGGTATACACTCAAATGTTTACAAATATATATATAATACGTAAACCAAACATAATACAGTGCATAACAGAGAGATGATTTACAAGGAAAAAAATATCATCTCCCAAAACTAACCATACATTTGACTGTTTCCCTCCCAACTATGGTATCTGGCAGTGGCCTGGACAAAACCAAGTAATCTCATTCCAAGACAAAGACAGAAAGCAAGTTGGAAAACAGATGTAAGGGGATAGAAGACATAGTAAGTGCCTCCCTGCCCACTATGGGAGGTCAGGATCCCCACCCAGGCTCTAAAACTTAATTGTTCCATGACATTACACAACAAGATAGTGTAATATAGACAATAAAACATGTTATGCTATAATATTATTATTTTGAAAATTATTAATCCATTCGCTGAATTCGTTTACTGCTAACATAAACATTACCTGTTTTTGATAAAAGGGGAAACACGAAATGTCAAAAATCATAAGTCGTCTTGTTGTATTCATCAAAATTTGGCATACAAAATCTTAATGTTAATTCGTTTTCCTTGGAGCTCGGCTAGAGCTTCGGGCAGCATAGATATATTTGATTTGTTGCGGGCAGCATAGATATATTTGATTTGTTGCATGAGGTAGGATGTTCGAATACACGTATAATGGGCCTGTAATTATTCATAATATTCATAGACTTCAAACTCGATCATTTATAACTCACAGTCTCAGATTGGTATTATCTCGGGGTAGAGTGAATTATACCAGATGTTGAAAAATGAATATTATAAATTTAAAATGATTTTTTAAAAAAACAAAAAATGAAATGTTAGTTTTTATCATTAAATAAAACTAAAGTCATTTTCCTAAAAAAAAAAAAAAGAAAAAAAAGAAGGAAAACACTTCAAGAAAAAAAGAAAAAAATTAATTAAAATTCAAATTTTTAAAAAGTTAGAATTTAAACAAAACCAAACAAACAAATAATAAGACAAATAGACTTGACCATAGTCATAGTATGCTTAACTATGTATACATCTACATTCAGCAAAAAATCGCCCCCCCCCCCCCCCCCCCCCCACACACAAACACACACAAATACTGTTTTGAGGCGAATTTTCACAATTCACAAGTATTAGTTATATTGTAAAGATTCACATGAAAATTTTTCAAAATAAATACTACTTCAAAAATAATACCATTTTTAGACGATGGGCTACAAATAGTTTTAATCAAGGGGCATAAAAGATGTCCTTTTGACATTGTCGGCAAAGAAAAATAATTAATAAAATTACAGGGAGATAAATCATTTGACTAAAAAAAAATGGTTAGAACAAAAATTGAATTATTCCCCTTGCACTAAAATTTATCTGACTTGATTCACGCTCGATTATAATTTGTTTTGTTTGACGAGATTTTGAAATAAGTTGTTGTACAGGGCCAGTATAATAACAACAGTTATAATAATAATAATAATAATAATAATAATAATAATAATAATAATAATATAATAATAATAATAATAATAATAATAATAAATAATAATAATAATAATAATCTTTATTCCGGGGGCGCTGATCATAGCGACGCTTGGCTACTGCTATATTCAATTTTTCGTTTGTTTTTTTTCAATTATTCTACAATATATAATGATGTGAAACATTCTTTTTGTGCGTTAGTTATACCATCCTCTGGTAAGGTGTGTTTATTTCTAAGTGATCAAAGTTATCTGTTAAAGTATTTGTAATATTGGTGTCTGACACATGCAACTTAAAGAAGCAGATACTGACGTGGATAAAAACATAAAAAATATTATGTTAAAAGACTAACAAAAATTATTATTATTTTTTTTGTTATTATTATTTTTATTACTATTATTATTATTATTATTATTATTATTATTATTATTATTATTATTATTATTATTATTATTATTATTATTATTATTATTATTATTATCATTATCATTAATCTTCTTTATTAATATTATTATTATTTATTATTATTATTATTATTATTATTATTATTATTATTATTATTATTATTATATTATTATTATTATTATTATTATTATTATTATTATTATTATTATTATTATATTATTATTATTATTATTATTATTATTATTATTATTATTATTATTATTATTATTATTATTATTATTATTATTTTCAATCGAAGCAGTGGGGGAGAGAGAAGGAAATCAAAATTACTGAACTAAAATTATTGCAATAAAATTCAATTACATCATTTTTTATGATCTAGACGGGGTTAAAAAGCAACAACAAACAAACAAACAAAAAAGAAAGAAAGAAAAATAATAAGAAAAAAAACTACGGAAAAAAAATTAATTCAAAAGCAAAAAGTCCATCCTTACAAAAAAAAAAAAAAAAAAAAAAAAAAAAAAATAATATATATATATATATATATATATATATATATATATATATATATATATATATATATATATATATATATATATATATATATATATATAATGTACATACTTAATACCCACCATACCAATCCGGTATTATGCCAGGGGTGAAAGAGTTGCTGAACATCAAATATGTTGTCAACTTGTTCAAGTATAAACGTCTTTATTCATGATAGCGAATTAAAGTCGTTGTTGATTTCACGTAATTTCCTACAGTAAATGACATAAACATTGGTCTCTTTAATGATATTATAATATTATATTATACACATATTGCGTAATGTATTTTGTATGTATTTTGTAAAACAACTAGAAATAACTTGTGATTTTGGAGGTAAATTATAATTTTTATAGCACATAGGATAGTATGTGAAATCCTTCATTATTATGCAATTAGAGAAATTAGGGAGAGACAGCGCTGGTGTAAGATACAGATCTAAATAGAGCATGTATGAACTGTGCAAGTTAAAGGAAGAAAGAAAAATAGAAGAATTTTAAAAAAGAAATGAAGTGAGTAGAAGACAACAGAGAATAAAAATGTCGTGGCGGCGATGGAGGCTCGAACCTGCGACCTTACTGGTACGACAACTCAGCCTGGTTGAGGAGAGTGTGACTCTACCGTATGAGCTATCCACGATCCCAAAAAAGATCGCTTCTAACCCTAGACTTATTAGAGCCTTCTCTCCCTGACTTCTTGGGGTCACGGGTTCAACACACACAAAGGCCGCGAAGAATAAAAACCCATCCCAAATAATCGAACTCCCTTGATGCCTACTCGAGGAAGACTTGAGTTTTTCGGACGGTTTTTTTTTTCTCTTGTATTTTTCTTTCTTGCTTTGTCTGCCACTGTTTTATACACACTTTTTCAGATATTTATCTTTATTATGCACTGTGTTGACAGTTTGTTTGTTTGTTTTTATTACGATCCTTAATTAATCCCATAATACACGCAAACCATCTTCATGTCAATTGACAACACTGTGTACAATTCGGTGACGATTGGTCCAGTGCGACGTGTACATATGTGCAGGTCTGACATCCGAACACACTTATGGGCCTAGTTTAACTCTTTCAGCCCTGGCAGTTTGAGCAGTATAGTCTAGGGCTAGTGTGTAGTAGCGGAAATCACGGATAAATCCGTGATCTGGGCTGGTTGAGTTAATATTGTTGTAATGGACATTATCTTGTGTCATGTATTTTAGATTTCCATTACAACAATGAGCCCTGAAGGAATTGGGTTATCAGACCTGCGAATAAGTGCACGTCAGTCCAGTGGTTTCGGAGCCTTACCATTACACAAAAAAAAATCAATTTTATGCAATAAAATTTGAACCTTGCCACTTACAATTATACGTGAAATCTACGGCTATATAAAATTCATCAACCTGGAGAAAAACAGATTTTGTACAAATGTTACAGTGAATGACATAATTAGTCGGATGGTGAAAAGGTTTGAACTGAGATATTGCCAAGTCTATTTAGAAGGTCAAATTCTATCATACATGAATTATTTTCATAAATGATTAAATCAACCCTTTTTGTACATCTTCGGGAAATATCAAAGCTTCATTTCACTTCTAAATATTCTTCACAGCTAGTCAAGTTGAAAAAGTATGAAATTTGAGAAAAGTTGCTGGATACCTTCCCGTTAAATCTGATCATAACGTCATGGAAAATCACCCGATTTACTTCAAATTGAAATTAAAATGCTCTGGAGATCATAATATTCTTTCAGAAAATAAGAACAAAAAAATGAAAATCAAAAATTTTCACCTTCCGATTGATTATGTCATGCACTGACACCTATGAGCGTTTTGACATTAAATTAAGTTTCAGCATCTGCTGTTTCACCCTGGTAAAATACCGAATTGAAACGTTGTGTCATATTTTGGTCCACATAAGACACTTCGACTGGTTTCCTGAGACTAGTAGTGTAGGATATTTGATTTCTTCAAGAAATTCATCAATAAAAGCAAATTACAGACAGACAGTGATCAACGAGGGAATAATTTTTTTAAAAAGTGCATTAATGACTTTACACACATTATTCATTCACACCGACGTGTACTAATTTACAGGTCATATAACCCGAACTAACATTATGGTCTCATTGTTGTAATGGAAAGTACTCTAAAACCAGTGTAAAATAATATTGTCCATTATAACAAACTTAAAACAAGCCCATCCATAATTATGTCCGGTTATCAGACCTGCAAAAATGATTACGTTGATTCACATCGTATTCAAGGAATTTGCTGTAAGTATAATATTATGATTACTCTGAAAAGAAAAAACAAGTATAAGGTCATAATTATTTTTTAAAGGTTATCATTCATAAAAAATGACTTATAGGCGCCATTTGTTTTTGAACACATATTAAAAAACTAGATAGCCCAGCGCCATCACCTGAAAGCGGTAACATGTTGTCGTCAACCAGATCCCCCTGCCCCCCCCCCCCCCCCCCCTCCCCAAAAAATAAATAAATAAAGACGAATTTTAAAGTTAAATTGACCATTAAAATAAAATGTCATTCTTTTATAGGTCAATAAATTAAATCTTATTTATTTTTAAACTAAAAATTAACCAGTCTCACTATTTATTTATTAATAAAAATTCAATCTTACATACTAAAAACAACCCATAATACGTATAATCACTATCATTATACTACATAATAATACATACATACATACATACATACATACATCATACATCATACATCATACATACATACATACATACATACATACATACAACATACATACATACACCATACATACATCATACATCATGCATGAATGCATGCATCATACATAATACATAATACTATCATAAAATACATACATACATACAAATACAATAATACATACATACATAATAAACATACATACATACATACATACATACATACATACAATAATTACATACATACATACATACTACATACATACAACTACATACATACATACATACATACATACATACATACATACAAACATACATTCACAACTCATTTACATAAGTACAAACATCCTACATACATACATACATACATACATACATACATACATACATACATACATACATACATACATACATACATACATACATACATACATACATACATACATACATACATACATACATACATACATACATACATCTACATACATACACTACATACATACATACATACATACTACATACATACATACATACATACATACATACATACATACATACTACATACTACATACATACATACATACATACATACATACATACATACATACATACATACATACATACATACATACATACATACATACATACATACATACATACATACATACATACATACATACATACATACATACATACATACATACATACATACATACATACATACATACATACATACATACATACATACATACATACATACATACATACATACATACATACATACATACATGCATACATACATACATACATACAAGCATACATACATACAGCCATCCAAACATAATATAATTCATCATTGAATGCTGCTCAATTTTAATAGACTGTGTAGCCAAAAGGCCTGTCCTGTAAAATGCCGTTTTCAGGTGGTGAGTCACACATGTTTCAATACATTCATGAATTTCAATACAATATGAATTTCATACATACACACATACATACATACATGCATAATACAATTTATCACTGAGTACCGCTACTGTATTTTAATAGATTTTGTGTGTAACAAAAAGGCCTTTCAAAGACATATATATATATATAAACAAACATAATGATGATACATCACAAACTTATGACTGTTCGCCGCCACTGCGATTTACAGTAGGTAAAATCTCCCTGCTGTGTATAATCTCAGCAATTTCACTGTCGTCTTGAATCTGCTTTCCCATTTCAACGTCCCTGATGATCTCCACTACGGGTACTTGTCTGTTGTAGTGGCGTTGCATGCATGGGAGCAGGAAGAGCATGGCCCCACTTATGGCGATGAGAGTTCCCATTACAATGAAAGAAATATCGTAGCTGCCTGTCCAGTCGTACAGAAGACCTGAATGGGGAAAAAAAAAGAAACAAAATTGTTCGGATTAAGATGATTTCGTACATGAATTCTTGACAGAACTACAAGCAAAGGAAAGAGGAAGTTTCGTGAATAAGACAACATATTATGAAAAACGAAGCTTTGAGGAGCACATCCAGCACTGTGGACAAGTAAGGGGAGGGGGTGAATCTTTGTAGATAGATAGATAGATAGATAGATAGATAGATAGATAGATAGATAGATAGATAGATAGATAGATAGATAGATAGATAGATAGATAGATAGATTGGCAGGTTTGTAGGTTGGTAGGTAATATTTAAACAGACAGATGAGTAGTTAGATTAATGAATATTGAAGAAGATGATGATAATGATGATGATGATGATGATGATGATGATGACGATGATGACGATAATGACGGTGGTGGTTGGTTGTGGTAGTGATAGGGATGGTGATGAAGAAAGTGAGTGTCGTGAATATATTTCTGTAAGTAGTTATACTCCCAGCATCAACAACGATCATGAAGATAACATAGACCACGGCCTGACGGACACACTGGTAAATGATTCGAGGTTTTTATCCAGCTTATTTCCATCATCTATTTTAGAGTCGTTACCTGCAATTGGCGGTCCTACAAAAGTTGCCGCTCCTTGAAACAGCAGCAAAAGTCCAAAAGAATTGGTCAGATACTCTAAACCTAAAAGGTCAACCAGTACAACAGAGGTCAAGGACACGTAGACACCTGCAGAATAAAAAGGATAATGTGTACTGCAATCAAGGCATGTGGCCCATCGCCTCTAAACATAGTTTGGTATCATTATTTTTCGTATTTATCTCCCCTGCAATATTAGCAGTTTCATAATGATTTCTGTTGATTATAATACTAAATTATGTTGTTGTTAAATGGACAGCTAATTTTCTCAAATTAATGTTTTGAACTAACAATATCTTTTTTTTTTAAAAACTAGTACAAGGATTGATAAAATTTAAAGACCATTATGATCAGGGATGATTGCAAACTAACATAAACTCAAAATCCATGGGAGGGGGGGGGGGGAATGGGGGGTGGGCGACATTTGGTACGTATAGAAAGTTCGACGTTGACGTCACTCAGGTCTTTGTTATTGTTTTTTGCCATCCACGTTTATGAGTATTTCTCACTAAACAATACTAACCAGACTATAAACATTCTTGGTTACACACAGTTTTGTGTGTTGGTCCGTTATACTTCCGGATGGCAATGTTGTGAACTTCTTAGCCAAGCGCATACTATCTATATTTTCCTAGACAAACACACATTTGTAGATGTGCAACAGGCTATCTCGAAGCTATCAACTTGGGGACATGTGGGGGAGGGAGGTTTTGTTTTGTTGTATTATTTTTTTTTATCTTTTAGATTGCACAAATAATTTGGTGAGACACAAATCCCAATGTTCTAGTTTCGAAAACTCGAAATCGTGATACATCCGTTTTTAACTCACTCCTTACCAACCATATTCATGATTTGTCCAGAAAATTCCATACTTACCAAACACAAAAATGATTTTTCTTTACACTCAAATACTATATCAACAAGTAAATACCATACATAGTTTTGTGATGCAATGGCTTTATGTTCTTATAAATATAACAATGAATTTTCTTCAAATTTTGTGATGCACAAAACAAATCTGTTTAGTAAAATGGTCGTATCGTAATAATAATAAATGTTACAATTTCCCCCACAGCTGGTATGGGAAGAGTTAAATTAGCGGTTTCCAATAGAGTTCAACAGTAGTGACGTCACTTCCCTCATAATGCCGCATAGTAACTGGTTCTAAACTATCGGAACAATGGCGGGCGCCATTATCTCCATAAACGCCCTCATGAAATACTTATCCGACGAGCATATAAGTGTATCCAGATGAGAAAATCATTATAAATCATGTTTTGACTTTTCTACATTTTAATCTCGTGACATGTGAAAACGTTCTAGCCAGCATGAAGAATAAAGAGTACCGATTTTCTTTGTTTAGAACCAAGTTGCTGGTTACTGGGCGAATGTGACATCAGATTATTGAATCCGATTACACCAAATGAGAAACTTTTCCCACAACGATGCTTACCTATGAAGATCCCAAAAATGGCAGCGTATATTACAAATGCCATATAGGAGTCGCCCATTATGACGCTGAACGCCGTCGCCAACCCACATATCGTGAGGGCGCTGTTGTAGAGGCTAAGACGGTTGACCCAGGATCTGTCGGACAGGAAGCCGAAGATGATACGGCCACATGTATTGGCGATACCAATTATCGATAACAAGAAAGCGGCATTTTTCTCGTCAATACCTGCTATTTTGGCTCTGTGAACGAAAAGAAATAAATAAAGAATTTTTTTTTAAACACATTGAGTCACGGTATATGTGTTGTTTGTAGTGGTATGACATTCACTTTCGGATCGGAAGGTCCTGAGTTCGAGCCACGGTCAGCTAAATAGTTGAGTCCTCTTTACTCCCAATCTTCCACCGTACTCAGGTGTAAAATGAGTACATCGCCATAACAGCGTTGTCCCTGTCTAAAAAACAATGACACATCGCCTGACAGGCATCATGTCTCGTTCTACATGTTACATGTTGCTGTTGCTGGTCAGGGACCCCGTGTTGAGCGCTTTGAGCAGGTTTAGTGGATATTGCGCTATATAACAGCTCGAATTCAATTTTTATATTTTCTGAGACTTCAATTTAAAACAAAGAATAGATATGAGTTTTAAAGAGACTATCAAAGGGTATGGGAGCTTCGAGGCTGCATGGAGCTTGACCTTGTATATCGATGGCCCGTTGATCAAACTACTGAAGTCGCGTTTTCACCAATCTGCTGACCAAAAACTCTAATGCCGCCTACACCAGAGATTAGCGCTCCTCCTACTGCCTTTGTATTTCGAGTGGATCAAATCTCTGCAGTTACTTCAGAGGGTTGATCATCTGGTTTTAAATACACATTTGGCGGAGAAGGGGAGGCGCTATTCTCTTTAGAGTGATCAAAGTACGTCAACCCGCATCGCTGAAATTTATCTACTAAGACTCAAAATCCAAAGCGGTTTTTTTCAAGTCACATATCAAACAAAGATCTGTCTACTACATCAGAATCTAATCACCAAAGCCTACCTAGCAAAAATATAGCCACTACTCAAAACGTAATGATATACCAACCAAACAAAGATCTATCTACTACATCAGAATCTAATCACCAAAGCCTACCTAGCAAAAATATAGCCACTACTCAAAACGTAATGATATACCAAACACAAATCTATCTACTATTCAAAATCTATTCATTCACCGATCATAGATCTATCCACAACTCAAAATCTAATCACTTAGCGATCATAAATCTACTATCACTAGCCAAAATCTAATTACTTATCGATCATAGATCTATCCACTACTCAAAATCCAGTCACTTACCAAAGATATATCTATCTACTATTCAAATCTCGTATTACTTACAAAGCATCGAAAACTGTACCACTTAAAATGTAATTACTTACCAAACAAAGATCTAATACTCAAAATATAATCACTTATCATACAAAGATATATATCCACTTCTAAAAATCTCTTTTCTTTTCTTTCCTATTTTCTATTTTTTAAACCTCAGGAATTAGAGACACCCAATGTTTGTCGTCACTTTGCCATTTTAGGTTTATCTCTATCTTATACATACGAACATAAACATAGGCATAGGGATAATGACCTTTAAAAAAATCTATTCACTACTGTTATTCAAAATCTAATCACTTACCTATCTGGTAAAAATATAAAGGGCATGTTGAATCCTATACTGGTGAGAAAATTAGAAATACCAAACATCAGAAAGACTGGGTTTTTCAACAAGGAAAATGACATCATTTCCCGCATCGTGTCTCGGAACTCCCTGGAAAACTCGAAACATTTGTTTGTACTTTTTCCGTCTTCTCCGCCATCCCCGTCGGCGTCCTTGTCGCGATGCGACGGAGACATGGGCGTGACCGTAGCCAGGTAGACATCCGGTTGGGACCGGTACATGGGAATGTTCAGTAAGCTTCCGCTGTAGAAGATATCCTTTCGCGAAAGAGGAGCGAGCATGTGGGGATTGGACGACGAGCTGCTTTGGCTTCCGCCGCGAGAGCGTCTTCCGATGTGGGTTGGAGAGGCGGATTTATGTCCCCCGTCCCGTTTATTCGCCGACTCGCTTTTGGTTCTGTAGCGGTGGATGGCGCCATCTGATCGGGCGAGGCTGGCGGGATCCTGCTTGTTGTTTCGAGTTCCCGGGACGGTAAGGCACTGACTGGCGCTTAGTTCTCGTAGATTATCGTCCATCTCGCTGGGGAAATCGACATGCACCTAAAATATCATGAATAAAGAAATATAAATGATTGAAATAAATTTAATACTCAATTTTTTATAAAAGAATAAATCTGGCACATGTTACAAAACGGTATCATGTGCAGCTATGTGGTCTTGTGGTATGACACTTCCTTTCGGATCGGAAGGTCCTGGGATCGAGCTTTGCTCGGCGCATAGTTGAATCCTTGGAAAGGGCTCTTTACTCATATTCTCTCACCGAACTCAGGTGTAAAATGAATACATGGCCGTTAACAGCGTTGTCTCTGTCAGAAAAAAAAATATGTAAGACCGCCTAACCGGTGTCATGTCTCGTTCTACATGTCGCATGTTGCTGTTGGTCAGGGACCTTTGTAAAGCGCTTTGAGCACGTTTAGTGAATAATGCGCTAATATAAATTTAAAAATCTCAATTAAGCTCAGTGATGAATCTGGCTCCGAAAAGTGTATTTAGAAACAAAACGATGAGAAAAATGAACTCCCAAGTTTTTAGCTTTGTAGAAATTGTATTCCTTCCCCGCCATCACGAAGTGAAATTAAACTCTAAGTTTCCTATTGGTGGGAGTCCCGATAGCTCAGTTGGTAAAGCAGTCGTTTCACACGCAAAGGGAGCGAGATCGATCCAGGGTGAAGTCGAGATTTTTCCACCCAGCAGTGATTGGGTAGCTGGATCTGTTAGATATTGCGGAAAGTACTTTGGGATAGACTAGCGTCCTACCCAAAGGATAGCAAGCAATTGCTATTCTATGTTTCACGCTAGAGAGACCAAGATAAACTCCGGCTCCATGGGTCTCGTGGCTCTGAAGGATATTTTTTTCCGCCATCACGACGTGAAATAAAACACCAAGTTTCTTATCTAAATAAATCTCTAAATGCCATTTCCAGCACCAAGTTCATACCGACAGAATACAGCCTTGAGACAGTGGGTCACAAATATATATATAAATAAAAAGCTAGATTGAATAACGATGGGAGGGGGGATAAAATATAGGTTTTGTCAAAATGAAATCAATCGAATTGGTTTTTGGGCGACTTAAGAGCCCAAGTAAAAATATAATCTGAGCTAAATGAGTCCGTTCTTAGTTCATTGACCGTGTTGATCCAGAAATAAATAAAATATATTTAATTGGAATACATAGGTTTAACAGAACGCTAGATGCTGAGAGAAAAGATAAAGATAGATAGATAGATAGATAGATAGATAGATAGATAGAGATAGATAGATAGATAGATAGATAGATAGATAGATAGATAGAGATAGTTAGATATGGATGGATGGATGGATGGATGGATGGATGGATATAGAGAGAGATAGATAGATAGATAGAGAGAGAGAGAGAGAGAGAGAGAGAGAGAGAGAGAGTCAATCTGACCTGAAAACTATTGAGCAGCAAATCCGAGGGAGTGGACAATCCGTCATCAGGGTCATGAGCCTCCCCATGGTCAGTCACGATGGAAGAAATCAACACATCCGTGTCAGAATTGGCCAGCACCGCTCCAGCGTTTCCACCGCCGCCAACGGGCGCAGATTTCTGCTGGTGGTTGTTCATATTCTGATGACTCCCGCCGTTGGCGCTTCCCTTGGACAAGGGAATCACCTCCATCGAGGACTTCTTACTTCCTTCCCACTCGCCTCCGCCTTCTCCGCCGTGATGCTTCTTAATCAGGAACGTCATTTCCGGTGTTTCTCTCCCGTTCTTTTTCGTCGTCGTCGTTGTCGTTTGCGTTATCATGGGTATCATTTCCGTCATGATGCTCGGAGACGTCTTCGTCGTTCCTTCAGAATTGGTCAGCAGAGCTTCCTTCTCCTCCTCGTTGCTGGAAGAACTCAACGCCCCGCTCTCCGACGTTTTGTCCGTCTCGCAGTCAGCCGGAGCTTCGAGTGGACGGAAAAGAAGCCCGCAAACGACGACGTTGAAGATGATGCCCCCGAGAATCAGCATCGCGCCTCTCCAGGAGTATTCCTGGACGAGTATCTCAGTTATTGGAGCCAAGACGAAGGTTCCGAATCCAGAGCCGCACACGGCCAGCCCCGTTGCGAACGACCGTTTCTTCTCGAAGTACTGGGCGACAGAGACGATGGCAGGGAGGTAGATTAGACCGAATCCAAGACCTGGATAGATGGTGATGTGAACGGGAAGAGGTGGGGAGGGGAGGGGGGGGGGGGTCAGGTATGGAAAAAAAGTTCTGTTAAAAATACATGTAGCGGAACAAGTCATTATGGGTTCGAAAACAAAAACAAAAAACAAAAACAACGTAAACTCAAATAAATATATGAGTTTATACGAAATGTGCCCAAAGGCTTTACTGGGCGTTACAAGTCAACAACATCATTCGGCATAGAGTACTGGACATGAAATATGCAGTCAGGTGATAATACAATTATATCTAAAGACACACAACTGGTATCGGCGCTAGGTATTCACTTTACACCTGAGTACGGTGAGAGAATATGAGTAAAGAGTCTTATCCGAGGACTCAATGTAACTTTTGTAACAACCAAGCTACAGTATACCATTCGAAATCTAATATTAGCATTGATGTGTAAAATATTAAACACCAATACACACACACACACACACACACACACACACACTCACTCAGAAACACATAAAGAATGAAAGACAACAGTAGGTGCAAGAATTGTAACCGATTTGGGAGATTTTTCTCCCTGGTCGATCTGGTTTATTTATTTATGTTTTCATTGTTTTATTTATGTTGTTGTTTTTTTTTTGTTTTTTTTTTTGTTATTAGCTGAAGAATAGTTTTGAGCCCGAAACATTCCGTATTTGACAATTTGCTCTTTTTTTTAAAATCTGATATATTCATTTTTGTTTATTATTTTTTACAGTCACAGGTTCTAGCGTTAATTTGTACCACGGAGACTGATATTGCTGACCTAAATTTTCAAACATATCTGGAGACTGATATTGCTAACCTAAATTTTCAAACATATCTTTCTCTAATGCAGCTCCAAAAAATCTGGAATTCCCTGTCCCCCACAACCAGAAACTCTCCAACTTTTAACTCTTTCAAGTCCAATTTAAAGACATACTTTAGTTTAATGTTCTTCAAACTGAGCTTTCACTGATGCAGTTTGTATCCTATTTTCCCTTTGTGAATTCGTGTTTAATTGTAAAGCGCGTTAGAGCATGAATTCATGGAATTTGCGCGCAATACAAATATGATTTATTATTATTATTATTATTATTATTATTATTATTATTATTATTATTATTATTATTATTATTATTATTATTATTATTATTATTATTATTATTATTATATCATTACTATTATTATTATTATTATTATTATTATTATTATTATTATTATTATTATTATTATTATTATTATTATTATTATTATTATTATTATTATTATTATTATTATTGTTATTATTATTATTATTATCATTATTATTATTATTATTATTATTATTATTATTATTATTATTATTATTATTATTATTATTATTATTATTATTATTATATCATTACTATTATTATTATTATTATTATTATTATTATTATTATTATTATTATTATTATTATTATGAAATGTACATATTAGCAGGTCTACATTATGAGTTTGATTTAACAATGTTGTAATGGATCAATAAAATAAAACAAATAAAATAAAATTCCCTTTATTCATCCCATATAGGAAATTACTCTCTAGGGTCTGTTCCAAGGGAAGACTGGAATAACCCAGGCGTCAGCCGCAGAGCAGCGCCAAAAAATTGAGCTAGGGCGAGGTGACTTGCGCAGCAGCAGGTGATCGAACCGATGCCTTTCGGGTACGAAGCCAAGACCGTACCGCTGAGGCACGCTGCCCCACGCCATCATCATCACCATCATCAACATCATCATCATCATTAATCATCGTCATCATCATCATGACCGTTATCGCTACCACCAACACTACCACCGCAACCACCACCACCACCATCATCATCATCATCATCATCATCATCATCATCATCATCATCATCATTAATCATCGTCATCATCATCATGACCGCTGTCGCTACCACCAACACTACCACCGCAACCACCACCACCACCATCATCATCATCATCATCATCATCATCATCATCATCATCATCATCATCATCATATCATCATCATCATTAATCATCGTCATCATCGTCATGACCGCTGTCGCTACCACCAACACTAACCACCACCACCACCATCATCATCATCATCATCATCATCATTCATCATCATCATCATCATCATCATCATCATCATTAATCATCGTCATCATCGTCATGACCGCTGTCGCTACCACCAACACTACCACCGCAACCACCACCATCATCATCTCATCATCATTCATCATCATCATCATCATCATCATTAATCATCGTCATCATCATCATGACCGCTGTCGCTACCACCAACACTACCACCGCAACCACCACCATCATCATCATCATCATCATCATCATCATCATCATCATCATCATCATCATCATCATCATCGTCATCATCATCATGACCGCTGTCGCTACCACCAACACTACCACCGCAACCACCACCACCATCATCATCATCATCATCATCATCATCATCATCATCATCATCATCATCATCATCATCATCTTCACTATCACTACCACCATCGCCACCATAATAATTGACGTTAGTCTGATAGTATCTCCTTTACAACAATGCGTCCAAAACGATTTGTGATATTAATTAGACCTGCAAATAATTAGACGTAGCCTGCTGACCAATGGTCAACAATCAGTTCTAAGTGGGGCCACTTAACACAAGTATTGTCCTAATGACCGGGGTGACTAATAGCATGTGGTTGTAGACGGACACAGACAGGTCAGGTGGAATCTTAATGGCAGATGTCGGCATCTCGGACATGGTGGTGGTGGTGATGGTGAAGATGATGGTGTTGGTGTTGATGATGATAGCGGTGTTAATGATGATGATGGTGTTGATGATGATGGTGGTGTTGATGATGATGGTGGTGTTAATGATGATGGTGGTGTTGATGATGATGGTGGTGTTGATGATGATGGTGGTGTTAATGATGATGGTGGTGTTAATGATGATGGTGGTGTTAATGATGATGGTGGTGTTAATGATGATGGTGGTGTTGATGATGATGGTGGTGTTAATGATGATGGTGGTGTTAATGATGATGGTGGTGTTAATGATGATGGTGGTGTTGATGATGATGGTGGTGTTAATGATGATGGTGGTGTTGATGATGATGGGGGTGTTGATGATGATGGTGGTGTTAATGATGATGATGGTGATGATGATGGTGGTGTTAATGATGATGATGGTGGTGTTAATGATGATGGTGGTGTTGATGATGATGGTGGTGTTAATGATGATGATGGTGATGATGATGGTGGTGTTAATGATGATGGTGGTGTTGATGATGATGGGGGTGTTGATGATGATGGTGGTGTTAATGATGATGGTGGTGTTAATGATGATGGTGGTGTTGATGATGATGGTGGTGTTGATGATGATGGTGGTGTTGATGATGATGGTGGTGTTGATGATGATGGTGGTGTTGATGATGATGGTGGTGTTGATGATGATGGTGGTGTTAATGATGATGGTGGTGTTAATGATGATGGTGGTGTTAATGATGATGGTGGTGTTGATGATGATGGTGGTGTTGATGATGATGGTGGTGTTGATGATGATGGTGGTGTTAATGATGATGGTGGTGTTGATGATGATGATGGTGTTGATGATGATGGTGGTGTTGATGATGATGCCGGTGTTGATGATGATGGCGGTGTTGATGATGATGGTGGTGTTAATGATGATGGTGGTGTTAATGACGATGGTGGTGTTAATGATGATGGTGGTGTTGATGATGATGGTGGTGTTAATGATGATGATGGTGATGATGATGGTGGTGTTAATGATGATGGTGGTGTTGATGATGATGGGGGTGTTGATGATGATGTGGTGTTAATGATGAGATGGTGGTGTTAATGATGATGATGGTGGTGTTGATGATGATGGTGGTGCTAATGTGATGGTGGTGTTGATGATGATGGTGGTGTTAATGATGATGGTGGTGTTAATGATGATGATGGTGGTGGTGTTAATGATGATGGTGGTGTTGATGATGATGGTGGTGTTGATGATGTGATGGTGTTGTGATGATGAGTGGTGATGATGATGGTGGTGTTGATGATGATGGTGGTGTTGTGATGATGATGGTGGTGTTATGATATGATGAGTGATGTGGATGGTGTTATGATGATGATGGTGGTGGTGTGGGAGATGGATGATGGTGGTGGTGTTAATGATGAGTGGGTGGTGTTGGAGGTGGATGATGATGGTGGTGTTGATGATGTGGTGTGTTGATGATGATGGTGGTTGTTAATGATGATGGTGGTGTGATGATGGTGATGATGGTGGTGGTGGGTGATTATTGTATGATGGTGGTTGTGTGTGGATGTATGATGATGTGTGTGGTGGGTGTTGATGATGGTGGTGTTGATGATGATGGTGGTGGTGTTAATGATGATGGTGGTGTTGATGATGATGGTGGTGGTGTTAATGATGATGGTGGTGTTGATGATGATGGATGATGATGAGTGATGATGATGTGGTGTTGATGATGATTGGTGGTATAATGATGATGGTGGTGTTGATGATGATGGTGGGTTGTGTTGAGGTATGATGATGATGGGTGTTGATGATGATGTGGTGTGTGTGTGATGGTGATGGTGGTGTTAATGATGATGATGGTGTTGAGATGATGATGGTGGGTGTTAATGATGATGGTGGTGTTGATGATGATGATGGTGTTATGATGATGGTGGTGTTGATGATGTGGTGGTGTTATGATGATGATTGGTGGTGTTAATGATGTAAGATGGTGGTGTTAATGATGATGGTGGTGTTGTTGATGATGATGGTGGTGTGTTAATGATGATGGTGGTGTGATGATGATTGATGTGATGGTGGTGTGTTAATGATGATGGTGGTGTTATATGATGATGATGGTGGTGTTAATGATGATGGTGGTGGATGTGAGGTGGTATGATGATGGTGTAAGATGATGGTGTGGTGTTGATGATGATGGCTGGTGTTAATGATGATGGGGTGTTGATGATGATGGTGGTGTTGAGGTGATGATGTGTGGTGTTAATGATGATGGTGGTGTTGATGATGATGGTGGGTTTGATGTGATGGTGGTGTTGATGATGATGGTGGTGTTAATGATGATGGTGGTGTTAATGATGATGATGGTGTTAATGATGATGGTGGTGTTGATGATGATGGTGGTGTTAATGATGATGGTGGTGGTGGTGGAGGTGATGGTGAAGATGATGATAATGACGATGATTAATGATGATGATTATGATGATGATGAGGAGGAGGAGGAGGAAGAGGAGGAGGAGGAAGAGGAGGAGGAGGAAGAGGAGGAGGAGGAGGGGGAGGAGGATGAGATGAGAAGGAAGAATATGGATAATGATGGTGATTATGATGATGATGATGATGATGATGATGATGATGACGACGACGACGACGACGACGACGACGATGATGATGATGATGATGATGATGATGATGATGATGATGATGATGATGATGACGACGACAACGACGACGACGACGACGATGATGATGATGATGATGATGATGATGATGATGATGATGATGATGATGATGATGATGATGATGATGATGATGATGACGAAAACGACGACGATGATGATGATGATGATGATAGTCTCCAGCTCACCTGTCATCACTCCACATGTCACATACAGGTAGTACAAGTTAGGTGCCGGCACACTGATTACAAACCCGATGCCAGCAATAATGGCACCAAAGATAGTCACCGCTCGACATCCATACCTGTTGGTCAACGCACTGGCCAGTGGCCCTGAGGAAAGTGGGTTTGAATATAATAAATAAATATAAAATTACATCATAATAAGAAGCAGAAGTCGCGAAGATAAACCTTCGTCTCTTCCGGTTCAAAACACATTGGAAGTGTGTAACCAGTCCTCTGGACAATGCATAAACCATGAACAGGTTACATTATATTGAATCATTTTTAAAAGAATTTTCAAAATCTTATTTTGGCCTACAAAAATAAAAACAGTGGATCTATTAAAGAAAGTTGTCTGCACTAGCATTGAAAGCCAAATAAAAAGAAGATGGCGTTGGCTGGGTCATGTGGTCAGAATAGAAAAAAAAAAGGGTCACTTCCCAAAAAAGCCCTGTACTAGACAGCAGATGGGAAGAGAAAGCGGAGGAGATCCAAAGAAACCCGGCTAGGGACCATGGAAAAATAATTAAATGAAGCAGGTCTGTCCTGGAATACAGCCACCGCAAAAGCAGCCGATCGCAAAAAAATGGAGATGTCTGGTGGATGCCCTATGTGCCTCAAGGCCCGAAGAGGATTAAGCAAGTAAGTATATTGACTCATACGGTGGCAAAACAATTTCAGGCAGAGTCGTGTGGCTACGGGGCTTACAAGAAGAGGATGGACAATCTTTATTGACGACCAGCATTGATTTAGGCTAGAAAATATGATGTCATCACTCTGAAACCTGTAGATCAGTTGCACAATGTATGTACAGTACCCAGTAAGTGGGTAAACTCATGACATGAGATACTAACCACCAAATGTCGTCAAAAGACACGTCTTTGGCCACAAAAGAAAACAAATCGTGAATTGTATTCAACAGTTCAACCAATGGGATTACTCGTTTCCTTGACCACAAAGGCAACTCACTAGGCGGTCCACAAACCATTACAATTTTTTTTTTCGGACAGAGACAACGCTGTTAATGGCCAGGTACTCTTTTTACAGCTGAGTACGGTGAGAGAATGTGAGTAAAGAGCCTTCTCCAAGGATTCAACTATGCGCCGAGCGAGGCTCGAACCCAGGACCTTCCGATCCTAAAGCGAGTGTCATACCACTAGAACCACATAGCCGCACAAGAAGGCAGGACTGGGAAACAGATAAGGAACTTACCGACAGTAAACGTGACAGCAGGTTGTAAGGCACCAATCCATGAAGCCGGGCCACGACCCACGTCGAACACCTCCACGAACTCAATGAGGAATATCCCAAAAGTGTACACGACGCCGTCGGCGATCACGTGAATGAGGAATGAGGAAAGGACGACAATCCAGCCCCATCCGCCGTCAGGTGGCGGCACGGTGTTGATGACGTCAGAACTCTTCTCATTTTTGGAGTCGTCCGCCCCTTTCCCGGATGATGACGACGATCTTGCTGTTGTTGTTGTTTTTGTTGTTGTTCCGGTAGCAGAAGTCGCCAAAGGTTCGGCTTTCCCATTGGTTGTTGCCGTGTTCGCTCCGCTTCTCTTGCGGATGTTGCTTCCATTATCCTCGTCTGTCGCATTGGAAGCGGGAGCGCTTGGGTCGGTGTCGTCTGTAATCGTGTAGGTATCTTCATTGATTCCCGGGGATTTGTTCTCTGTGGGAGACGGGGTGGCAACGATGTCTTTGACCGCCGTGGTTGGGGTGGTCGTGGTGGTGGTAGTGGACGGTGAGGAGAGGGTTAGATCCTCTGTGGAGCTCGGCAAGCTGCCGTTCTGCTCGTTTTTCAACCTCTCCATTTTGAAATTGAATATAATATTATTATGGTGTGTTTATAGATTCAATATCTACTATCTTATAAATACAATTACCTCGATGTTTTTCATAACTGTCATATACATTTATCTATTATTTATTTTATTATTATTATCTTTATTTATCTAAATCTTCCTTATTCTCTTGAGTAACTGATTGATGTATTGAAAGATTATGATTATATCATTTACTATAACGTAAAAACTTTATATCGTAGATAAATATCAAATAACGTTAATCAAGTTTGTAATAATGCAAATTTGATTTTGATATGAAAAAATGATGTTAAAACTACGTGTTGTGTAAATAGAATATATAAGTTTTAAAAATGTAAATGGGATTATGATAAAATTAATAATTACTAAAATGCCAAAGAATAAAATTATGATAAAAAAATATATTTAGCTGAATGTTAAATGGGACGATGTAAGAATCTGTTGCACATTGCGTGCTAAAATGTTCGATATGCAATCATAAACAAACCCACGGGACATGAAAGCATAGATATTAGGAATAATTTGATTTTTAAAAAAGCAAATATATTGCACTGTGTATCCTTAATATTTTAGTAAATTTAAAATGATCACCTTCGTATCTACGGCTGTGGGATGATGACGTGATCAACCTGATTAGTTAAATCACATTACAGTATGAATAGAAACTATAAATCCCACTCAGTAAAGAATCTGTCTTGATTTTATAATGCTACGATGTGACATTTAAAACAAACAAAAATAACACACGAAATGACAGAAAGTTGCGGTCTGAGCGACAATTCAATAATATATGAATTCACTTTGTATCTCTCCTAGAATCATCCCATAAAAGAGCTGCGTATGCATGTACACAAAGATGGAAAGTTCCAGATATTTGATTTTCTTGTTCTATCTCAACTGAAGGCTTCTTCTTTCTAAATGCAGGGTTAAACAGGAAATTGATATTAAGGATGATAAATGTTCTTCAAATTTTGTTTTGTTTTTGTTTTTTGTTTTTTTGTTTTTTTTCAATGCTCGAGTGTTTTCTGAAGGGTTTTTAAGTAGAAATTATATGAGAGCAATATTATCTTTTGCCCTATTGAAATCTACTTCTTAGATGAGCAGCTGTCGTCTTGATAGGGGTATGAATTATTGCTTTAAGGGCCTGGAGTGTAGATAGTTGTTTTGATAGAGGTTTTTGGATATTGCCTGGTATAACCTTTGACCTTTGGTTGTATAGTAGTTGTAGTTGTAGTAGCAGCAGTAGTAGTAATAATTTCGTATGGTTGAGGTGATAACACAATCCAAAGAATGCCTTGGTGGTTGATAATAATGGATTTGTCGGATGAGTCAAATGGCAGTCTCAGTCTCATTCATTCTCATCGTTGCGCTGCTCGAGGGATGGCAAATACTTAAATGTCTGGAATAAAGAAGGAAAAAAAGGAAAAAAAAAGAAAAGTTAGCATAAGCAGACTTGACTAGTATTATTTATTTTTTACTGGTGGTCAATGTGAAGCGTTTCGAAGCTTCGGCATAAACGCTACATAATAAATGTACATTTATTATCATTATTATTGACTGGTGCTACTCGACTTAAGGCCTTTCGCTTCCTGATCATCCGATCGGGACGCCTCGGCTGCCTCTCTAATCATCCATGTCATTTCCTTCCACTGTTCACGGTCTTTTGCTGTGGATGCTAATTTCGTAAGGTCTTCCTTTGATTTTAATACTTTGTTATTTTGAAGGCGTTTTAGGTCTCTATTGAGGACAGTGTGAATTGACGTGGGTGTCTACCTTGATATTTCTGATAATTTACTATTATTATTATTATTATTATTATTATTATTATTATTATTATTATTACTATTAGTATTATTATTATTATTATTATTATTATTATTATTATTATTATTATTATTATTATTATTATTATCATTATTATTAGTATTATTAGTATTATTATTATTATTATTATTACTATTATTATTATTATTATTATATTATTATTATTATTATTATTATTATTATTATTATTATTATATATTATTATTATTATTATTATTATTATTATTATTATTATTATTATTATTATTACTATTATTATTATTATTATTATTATATATTATTATTATTATTATTATTATTATTATTACGAAAAATACGTAGAATCACGACTTTTTGACGACAGCTACAGAACTGCATTCGACTCTTTGACTACATAAATCTTTTTGAAAAGGAAAATTTAGTTCCTCAGATCCTCTATTCAGGACTTTAGTAGTGCATAAGTTTGTGGATCATGGTGATGGCAAATTATTGACATGTAGACAGTTCTGCCCAATGTCAAACTGAAGAAAAGTAAAGAGGGGCTATAGCTATTGTGTACATACTTGAGTGTCAGATAGGGGTCAACAGTCGTGACGTCACTTCCCTTGTAATGACGCATAGTAACTTAGTAACTGGTTCTAAACTATCGGAACAATATCTGCCGCCCTTATGAAATGAGCATAAAGGTATATCCAGAGGAGAAAGAAAACATTATAAATTTGATCATGTTTTTACTTTTATGCATTCTAATCACATGACATATGAAACGTTCTCGCCAGCATGACGAATAAAAAGTACCCATTTTTTTTTTTTTTGTTTAAAACCAGGCTGCTCGCCGTTGCTGGGCGACGTGACATCAGACTAATGAATCGAATTTCACGGTGTCAACCGGCTCAGAGTTCCACGCCTTATAATTGTTTATATCATTATAATATTCTCTTTTGTTGTGTGGCTATGTGTGTGTGGTCGTCTTGTGGTATGACACTCACTTTCGGATCGGAAGATCCTGGGTTCAAACCTCGCTCGGCGCATAGTTAAGTCCTTGGAAAAGGCTCTTTACTCACATTCTCTCGCCGTACTCAGGTTAAAAAAGATTACCTGGCCGTTAGCAGTGTGGTCTCTGACGGAATTTTTTTTTTTTATTATCGCCTAGCATGCGTCATGTCTCGTTCTACATGTTACGTGTTGCTGTTGATCAGGGACCCCTTGTAAAGCGCTTTGAGCACGTTTAGTGGATATTGCCCTATATAAAAGCACAATTTTTTCTTTTTCAAGACATACAAGGACGCTAAAACAACCTCGACTGCACCCGGGATCGATATTGGCCCCTTTGCGTGCGAAGCGAGTGCTCTACCAACTGAGCTATCGAGAAGTAAAAAAAAAAAAAAATCAACACGTTTTCTTTTTCTTTTTTCTTTCAGAGAGAAATGCACCACACAATATCTTTATATTCTAAAATCCCCTTGTTTGGGAGTCCCGATAACTCAAGGGACCAAGATCGATCCCGGGTGCAGCCGAGAATTTTTCTGACGCCCCCCCCCCCCCACTCCCCCCATCTTCCAGTCTACCCAGCAGTGAATGGGTAGCTGGGTCTCTTATACCTGGCGGAAAGTACTTTGCGATAGACTAGCGTCCTATCCAAAGGGTAGCAAGCAATTGCTATCGTTCCGTTTCACGCTATAGAACCCGGGATAAACTCCGACTCCATTGGTCTAAAAGGCTCTGAAGGACTGACTACCTAGTGTGGGAGTAGCCGGCCTTTATATTCAAATTATGAAACTTTTATCTTCCACTTTAAAAATCGAAACAGGGTTCAGCCTAAGGCCGGACATTAACATAATCGAATCATTATTCAGAACTTCTACTTGAGAATCACTTCAAGAAACCCATGGGGGGGGGGGGGGGTCAATCAGGGTTATAGGGTGTTTGGAGTAGAACTGACCTTGACCTTCAAGAAATTCCTTTAAACTAAACATGCGTCTTTCCCGACTAAATTAATTTTAAAAAGCTGTGGGACAGTGGCGTGGCTCAGCGGTTACCGTCTTTGCTTCGTACCTGAAAGCACCGAGTTCGATCACCCGTAGCGATGTAAGGCCGGCCTTTTTCCTTTTTTTTTTTTTTTTCTTTTTTTTTTTTTTTGTGTTGTTAAATTGTGGATTTGCTTTTGAAAGCACACAAGAGAAAAAGTAAGACAAGGAGAATTGGTTCAAATAGGGAACAGATGTAGATTCCAACAGCATATTACCCCCCCCCCCCCCCCTTTTTCCTCTTCTAATCTGATTCCATCACCCCTTATTAAATGTTGGGCAACGTGCACAGCCCCAGCCCCCTCGCCTCCCCCACCCCACCTTTCCACCCCCCCCCCCCCCCCCCCCCACACACACACACACAAACACATACACACCTTCTACTTGATACACTAGAGCGGTAAAGGTCAGTACAGCTTCAGAGAGAACAAAAGCTAGAGGTGTCTAAATGAGCCAGTAAAATGGAGAGAGAAAAATAAAGTGAGTCGATGTGACTCATATATAAGGGAACAACACAAAACAAACAACGTTTCGGCCCTTGGCCTTCGTCAGGAGACAAAAAAACACAAAATCCTCACATTGTTTCCAGATTTGACGAAATGTGATATTCTGTAAAGCTACATATTTGTGTTTGTGTTTTCTGTCTCCTGACGAAGGCCAAGGGACGAAACGTTGTTTGTTTTGTGTTGTTCCCTTATATATTATGAGTCACATCTACTCACTTTATTTTTTTTCTCTCCATTCAGAGGGAACACATACATATACATGCACGGAAGCTTTCAATCAAGCGTGATGGGGGGGGGGGGGGGGGGGGGGATGACTACGTAGCATGCTCGGCATCATGACGAGTACCGTTTCATTGTGATTTCTGCCAACATGTCAGAACCCCCCTTGATTGTCATTGCCAAACCTATTGTCAAATTTGGGCCAAGCTAATAGCTAACTAACTAACTGCTGACCGAAGCATCGAACGTTACTGTATGGATGGATGTGCGGCTATGTGGTCTAGTGCTTCGACACTCGCTTTAGGATCGGAAGGTCCTGGATTCGAGCCTCGCGCTCGGCGCATAGTTGAGTCCTTGGAAAAGGCTCTTTACTCACATTCTCTCACCGTACTCACGTGTAAAATGAGTACCTGGCCGTTAACAGCGTTGTCTTTGACCGAAAAATTGTAATATCGCTTAACAGGCGTTATGTCCCGTCCTACATGTTAAATGTTGCTGTTGACCAGGGACCCCTTGTAAAGCGCTTTGATCACATTTAAGTGGATATTGCGCTATATAAAAAAAAATCAAAAAAAATTATGAGATTAAAATCTTGCACTTTTATATAACGCAACTTCCATTAAATGTGCTCAAAGCGCTTTACAAAGATTAAACTCTTGAGCTTTTATATAACGCAACATCCATTAAATGTGCTCAAAGCTCTTTATACAAAAAGGTCCCTGGCCAACTGCAACATGTAACATTGTAGAACGAGACATGACGCCTCTCAGGCGATATTACACTTTTTTTTTTCCGACATAGACAACGATGATAACGACAAGGTACTCAAGTTACACTTGAGTGCGGTGAGAGAATTTGAGTAAAGAGCCTTTTCCAAGGACTCAAACTATGCGTATGTGCCGCTCAGAGCGGGGCTCGAACCCAGGACCTTCCGATCCGAAGGCGAGTGTCATACCACAAGGCAATATAGCCGCAGATTAATATATGTGAAATACCGTATCGATATCAAGCAAAGGAACGGAGATCGATCCAGGGAGCCGTCGAGATTCTTTCTGACCCCCCCTGTCCACCCAGCAGTGATTGGTTGGGGAGCTGGTATGATAGATCTGGC
>NC_088369.1:4633424-4638424 GCF_034508935.2 Berghia stephanieae
AGAGAGAAAGAGAAAGAGATAGTTTCTATATATTATATATATATATATATATATATATATATATATATATATATATATATATAGATCACCAAACAGAATAAACAAGAGAAACTATAACGCACTGTTATAGCCAAGCTTATTTTTGAAATACATGTCGGTTATATCTCAACAACTGGACTTTACGCAAGCCATAGACCTACGCACTGACCATTTTGAGCATTAATGAGAAAAAATAAAACTTGAGCATGTTTATAGCGCAATATTCACTAAAGGTGCTCAAAGCGCTTTTAAAGGGGTCCATAACCATAAACAGCAACACTTAACATGTACGACTACACATGACGCCTGTTAGGCGATAATACATTTTTTTTCCCGACAGAGACACGGCTGTCAACGAACAGCTACTCATTTTACAACCTGAGTACGGCGAGAGAATGTGAATACAGAGCCTTTTCCAATTACTCGTCTATGCGCCGCTCAGAGTGGGGGGGGGGGGGGGACTCGAACCCTGGACCGTCCAATCCGAAGGCGAGTGTCACACCACAAGACCAAATTATTATAGCCAGGAGGACGTGCGGGTCAGATAGAAAGTAAGTTTCAGACCACAAGACCAGAAACAAAACAGGACAAAGGTGGTGGGGAATTAGTTAGTTCAAAAGACGAACGACCAGTTATTGAGTCCCTGGAGTAATCTACGAAAGAGTCTCCGTCCGATCCAAGACCACTTAAATAAATTCCATCCAGACGCATGCGCAGTATTGTCGAACTCCGGGAAAACATATAATATTTAGAAATTTGGCCAGAAAACTCGCCTTTCAAAATATCGATCGATTTTTTAAATGACCCTCATCTTGGCAAAAAAAAAAAAACAAAAAAAAACCCCCAAAATTCTCAAACCTGGGACTTTTTATTTTTCCAAGATGAGGGTCATTTAAATCGATCGATATAAATTTGAAGGACGAGTTTTCTGGCCAAATTTTTAAATATGGGTTTTTCCAGAGTACGGCAGAGTAGGGGGGGGGGGGGTCTTCGCCAAGAGGGATAAACTCAAATTACGGTACCCTTGCAACAAAGAGCTAACTTCACAATAATATAACTCTATGACAAACTATGGTAAAGATGGGATAGAAACAGGGTTGGTGTTCGTTGTCTGTTGGCGTTTTTTTTTTTGGTGTTTTTTTTTTTTTGTTTTTTTTTTTTGTTTTTGTTTTTTGTTTAGTTTTTGTTTTGTTTCTTTAATGAGCAGACAGATAAAGCATCACCTCGCATAAATAAACAAATAACGTGTAATTAATTAATCAGTTAATCAATAAATAGATGATTAAATAAATAAATGAATAAATAAATAAATAAATAAATAAATGAATGAATAAATAAATAAATGAATAAATAAATAAATAAATAAATAAATAAATACACGATATAAGCGATAAGACCAGAAAACATGGAATGAACCAAACCATAGATATGAATTCAGAAGGGGGTCTCGATAGCTCAGTTGGTAGAGCACTCGCTTCACAAGCAAGGGGACCGAGATCCCGACTATAGTCAAGATAGCATCAATATTTTAACGCTCTCATAATAGCAGAAAAATGTCGTGACGTCACACCTTCTGCTTTTCCGGTTCCAAAATCCTTGGAAGTGGGTATGCAATCAGTCCTTCGGAGGACTAATAATGAATAGGTTACATATAGATAGTTCGAAGTTGACGTCACTCAGGTCTTTGTTATTGTTTTTTTGCCATCCGCGTTTATGAGTAACTCTCACTAAACTGTATTAACCTGACTATAAACGACCATGGTTACACAAAGTTTTGTGTGTTGGTCCGTTATACTTCCGGATGACAATGTTGTGAGCTTCTTAGCCAAGCGCATACTATCTGTTGAATAATGAGGTGGTTCAAGTATTTTGGCAGCAGAATGTATAGATAGTATGCGCTTGTCTAAGAAGCTCACAACATTGCCATCCGGAAGTATAACGGACCAACACACACACACACACACAAAACTATGTGTAATATTGAACGTTTATAGTCTGGTTAATACAGTTTAGTGATAATTACTCATAAACGCAGATGGCAAAAGGTAATAACAAAGATCAGCGTGACGTCATATTCGTTCTATCTATAGGTAGATTATGAGGATTATTGGACAGGAGCGAGAATTTATGATTTGTATTGACAACCAGCATATATAATTTAGACTAGAAAATAAGATACCATCACTGTGATACCAGAAGACGATTGCAAAGGTATAATATAGATATATATATATATATATATATATATATATATATATATATATATATTATATATATATATATATAATGCAAATTTTCACTCACATTTTTTTGTGGCCGAGACGATTCGTTTCTGTGTCTTACACGTGTAAGACACAGAAACGAATCGTCTAGGCCACAAAAAACGAATCGTCTCGGCCACAAAAAATGTGAGTGAAAATTTGCAATCTATATTAGCTCTAACCATCATTATCGAGCACTTTCGTACCTACGAGTACCCACTAACACTCATATATATATATATATATATATATATATATATATATATATATATATATATATATATATATATAATATATAATATATATATATATATATATATATATATATATATATTTATGAGTGTTGGTGGGTACTTGTAGGTACGAAAGTGCTCGATAATGATGGTTAGAGCTAATATAGAATGCAAATATATATATCTATCCTCCGGAATAAATAGTGGTTTTACATTTCCAGTGAAATAGGAACACGTTTGTTTTTTTGACAACACAATTTTCCTACCTATTACAAATTTGCTAGAATATTATCCAGCCTTGGGGAACCGGCCTTACGTAATGCTTTCATGCCTCATAAATTCATTTTTAAAAACTGAGCATTTATATAGAGCAATATCCACTTACCGAGCTCAATGCGCTTTACAAGGGGTCCCTGGTCAACAGCAACATTTAACATGTAGGACGGGACATAACGCCTGTTAGGCGATATTACAATTTTTCGGACAAAGACAACGCTGTTAACGGCCAGGTACTCATTTTACACCTGAGTACGGTGAGAGAATGTGAGTAAAGAGTCTTTTCCAAAGACTCAACTATGCGCCGAGCGAGGCTCGAACCCAGGACCTTCCGATCCGAAAGCGAGTGTCATACCACTAGACCAAATAGCCGCACATAGCCTACTCATATTATTGTTATTTTAGCACGAATAAGAGTTTAGCATAAATATATATTGATATCAATTACGCATCACACCACATGTTGTTATAACCAGCACACTGTGTGTCCCGTCAACACACGTCGACCCTGTGTGTCCCTTGCATCAAGTTAACTAATAATAAATAGATTATGCTTCTTCACTTCATTGTAAATATCAGCGTTTACAACACACCTTAATATGAACACACTGACTTACAGGCATATGTAACACAACGCCTCGAAAAGGTACTATATGGGGTTGAAATTAATCCTAGAAGGAACGAAATTGACTCCACTCAGCTCTTTGTTCTTGTTTTTAGCCAGCCATTTATTGTGAGTAGTTCTCACTTAAATCTATCAATCAATCTATAAACGTTCAAGGTTACACACAGTTTTGCGGATGTTGTGAGCATTTTGGTTATACGTACATCATCAATAGAGCTAAAATAATCAGACATAATAATAATGAAGAAGAAAGAGAGAAGTTGTCACTCAGAGCCATTCGGCCCAGTGAGCTGGAGGAGTTTATCCCGGTTTCCGTAGCGAGAAAATGCTAATAATATCAATAATGTCTTACTTCCCCTTTGGATATGATGCAAGACTATTGCAAAATACTTTCCGCCAGATCTAACAGACCCAGTAGTACCCAATCAACCACTGATGGGTAGGCGGGGGGGGGGGGAAGGGGGGGGGGGGGTAAAGGTCAGAAGGAAAAAATCTGGGTTTCACCCGGGATCGACCTCCGTCCGTCCCTTTCTTTGTGAAGCCAGTGCTCTACCAACTGAGCTATCGAACCTAGGACTTTCCGATCAGAAAGTGAGTGTCATACCACAAGACCACCTTGCCGCACAACATGGCGTTCCCTCAATAGAAGCTGGGATAAACTCCTGCTCCATGAGCCTAATGTGCGGCTATGTGGTCTAGTCGTATGACTCTCGCTTTCAGATCGGAAGGTCCTGGGTTCGAGCCTCGCGTTCGGCGCATAGTTGAGTCCTTGGAAAAGGCCCTTTACTCACATTCTCTCGCCGTACTCAGGTGTAAAATGAGTACCTGGCCGTTAACAGCGTTGTCTTTGTCCGAAAAATTGTAATATCGCCTAACAGGCGTTATGTCCCGTCCTACATGTTAAATGTTGCTGTTGACCAGGAACCCCTTGTAAAGCGCTTTGAGCACGTTTAGTGGAAATTGCGCTATACAAGAGCTCAATTTTTTTAATGGCTCTGAAAGACTACTATATTACATTAGTTCATGCCGACATGATACCCGTTTCGGGAGAAGGGTTCACATATTCATTAAGCACAGCTGTGTTATCAGTCTCAACCTTAGTTATCTGTCATTACCATCATGATCATAATCAGCATCGTCATGGTCGCCACTTGAAAATAAGACAAAATTGGTCATACTGACGATCTCATTACTCGGCGTTATCAGTTCAAGGATTCGATAATACACTTGTAATCAGCTGTCTTCACCTTGGAGTTGGAATGATGTAGCAGTAGTAGAGTAAGTAATAGTAGTAGTAGTAGAAGTAGTGGTAGTAGTAGTAGTAGTGGTAGTAATAGTAGTTGTAGTAATAGTAGTAGTAGTAGTAGTAGTAGTAGTAGTAGTAGTAGTAGTAGTAGTAGTAGTAGTAGTAGTAGTAGTTATTGTTGTAGTAGCAGCAGCAGTAGTAGTAGTAGTAAGTAGTAGTAGTAGTGTAGTAGTAGTATGTAGTAGTAGTTATTGTAGTAGTAGTAGTAGTAGTAGTAGTAGTAGTAGTAGTAGTAGTAGTGTAGTAGTTGTAGTAGTGGT
>NC_088369.1:4643424-4645924 GCF_034508935.2 Berghia stephanieae
TGACGTCAACTAAGAACTATCTATAAGAATAAGTTTGTGCATTGTTGGTTGTTGTGAGATCACAGAAATACAAACTCCACTCGATGGTGAACAAGAACTACGGTTTGCACGGGTTGTCTGGTACTGGGCGTCGCCCCCGGGACAAGCGATAGTTCGACTTTCTTTCGTTTCATTAAAAAAAATAAAACAAATGAGGGATACCGATTTTGTAAAGGTCAGAATAGAAATCAATCGCGCAGTTTGATTGGGTAAAAGACTGAAAGTAATAGAGAAGGGCAGAAGTGCAACCAATTTGACACCCACCCATCTTTTCGTGGAAATTTGGTAGAATCTTAATTTGTTACATAAACAAATCAGAATTTAGAAAACCGATTTTGTATTCTTTAACCATCCATCACATCGCAGTTTGATTGGGTAAGAAATTAAAAGTAATAGAGAGGAGCAGAAGTGCAGCCAATGACACTGACACCCGCCCATCTTTT
Source organism: Berghia stephanieae (assembly GCF_034508935.2). Taxonomy (NCBI): domain Eukaryota; kingdom Metazoa; phylum Mollusca; class Gastropoda; order Nudibranchia; family Aeolidiidae; genus Berghia; species Berghia stephanieae. The sequence goes on from NC_088369.1 coordinate 4,643,907, forward strand.
CGTGGAAATTTGGTAGAATCTTAATTTGTTTCATTAACAAATCAGAATTTCGAATACCGATTTTAAAAGTAAAGGGGAGAAGCGGAAGTACTCGGCGTGAGTGCAAGCAAATTGACACCAGCCCGTCATTTCGTTGAAAATTGGTAGAATCATAATTTGTTACTTTCTTTCGTTTCATAAACAAATCAGAATACAGTTTTTGTAAATGTTTAGACACTCCATCGCATCGCAGTTTGATCTGTCCGTCCAAGGATTCGGAGAGACAAAATATCAAAATTTACATATAATTATTGAAATATTCATGAATGAACTTTTTGAAAAGGGAAATGCCATGAATATTATAATATTAGTGATTATTATAAGAAAATTAGTCCTTTGTGTGTCAGTCATAACGAAGGGTATTTTGTGTTTGACATTATCAAGCTGGACCATTTTAGTGTCATGGCATTTGACTAAACACCTGATTTATACAATGTTAATGGTTTAAAGAATTAATCTGGCTTTACGAACAACAAAATAATTATAGACCATTGTTGAACCAGAGAATTGTCAGAAACAGTAATGGTGGCTTGGAGTTAATTGTGATAGCTAGTTTTCAAATCCACGAAAATTATAATAATTACATAAGTATTGGGGAGATGCAATTTGGTTTTGTTGAGGACAAGGGTACCAGAAATGGAATATTCACATTATCAATGCTGATGGAAAGATGTATTGAAGTAAATAAAGATCTGTATATGTGTTTCATCGACTATTCAAAAGCCTTTGATAAAGTACAACACGAAAAACTATTCAAAATTCTATCATCCTTGGACATTGATGGTAAAGATTTAAGAATATTACGGAATTTGTACTGGGAACAAGAAGCAGCAATGCGTGTTGACAACGAGCTAAGCAGTTTTACACCTATTAGAAGAGGAGTTAGGCAGGGGTGTGTTTTGTCTCCAGATTTATTCAACCTCTATAGTGAAATGATATTAAGAGATATCGAACATAAGAAGGGGGTGTGTATTGGAGGAAAAAATGTAACAAATCTGAGGTATGCAGATGATACAGTTCTACTGGCAGAATCTGAACATGAACTACAAGAATTACTGGATGTTGTAGTCAGGAGTAGTGAAAATATGGGACTGGAACTGAATGTATCTAAAACAGAATGTATGACGGTATCTAAAAATAATAACCCACCAGCCTGTGTAATAACAAGCAGAGGACAAACAATACAACAAGTTGAATGTTTCAAATATTTAGGCTTCAATGTAACATCCAATGGAAAATCAGATTGTGAAATAAAGAAAAGAATAGGTATGGCGAAGAATGCATTCAACCAGCTGCATACAATTATGAAAAACAGGAATATTAGCATGAAAACAAAAATCAAAGTCCTGGATTGCTATGTACTGTCTGTGCTGCAATATGGTTGTGAGAGCTGGACCATAAACAAGACCATGGTTAAAAGACTGGAGGCAGTGGAAATGTGGTTTTACAGAAGAATGATGAGGGTGTCATGGATGGAAAGGAAAAGAAATGAAGAAATTTTAGAAATGGCAAACAGAAAAAGATCACTGATAACAAAAATCATCAAACGCCAAATGGAATTTTTAGGACACATTATCCGCCACCCTGGTTTGGAAATACTCGCCTTGACTGGAAAGATGAATGGAAAAAGAATAAGAGGAAGACAAAGAATAACGTATTTGAAAGGGATAAGAACTTGGACAGATGAAGCTGAGAAAGGTGGCGCTGCTTTAATAGAATTGGCAAGAGATAGATCAGCTTGGCGGAAGATGACCTCCGACGTCTGCTTCAGATATGGAACTACATGAGATGAGATTAGAAATGTCTGTTGAATCGGGAACCGTGGAATGGGGTGACTAAGACAAGCCTCCAACGGTTTGTTTGTTTTTTTTTAAATCAAAAGAAAAAAATTCCCTTTCTACATCCTATAAGGGAAATTTGTCCCAAGGGAAGACCGGAATAACCCGGGTGTCAGCCGCAGTGCATCGCCGCAAATTGAG
>NC_088369.1:4650924-4658424 GCF_034508935.2 Berghia stephanieae
GCTGGCGGATATTGCGAGTATTCTAAATAAACTCATAGAATCAATCAACCTTCCCAAACGCATCACCTCAAAAGAAAGAACAGCGATAAGGTGGGCAGTCAAATGAGGCATGTAACGGAATCAGTTATATAATGCTCACTTCCTGAAAAGAATCATCATGCGGAAGAATATCAATCATTGCCCAATAACAACCCTCACCCCCACTCCACTCCCGGCCAAGCCTCACGCACTCACCCACATAAACATGTATATATATATATATATATATATATATATATATATATATATATATATATATATATATATAATGAAGTTGACATCACTCAGGAATTTGTTATTGTTTTTTTTATGTTTTTGCCATCCACGTTTATGAGTAATTCTCACTTAACTGTATTATCCAGACTAAAAAAGTCATTGTTTGCACATTGTTTTGTGGGTTGGTCCGTTATATTTTCGGATGGCAATGTTGTGAGCTTCTTAGCCAAGCGCATACTCTCTCTCTCTCTCTCTCTCTCTCTCTCTCTCTCTCTCTCTCTATATATATATATATATATATATATATATATATATATATATATATATATATCATATATAGATACATGGATAAATAGATAGATAATTAGATAAACTAATGAAAATATAATCAATAGATATACATACATTTAAATTAATTAATGAAAAACGTCACACTTGGATAATCATATAACGAGAATAGAATAATAGAACAATAGAGCACAATAATAGAGCAGAAATCAACTCACGTGATGCTGGGTGCAATGCCTCACACTGTGTACTACAGAACAATAACTATTGACCCTGCCGCCTCAGGCTCCAAGCTGTGAAAGGGGGAAAAATAAAAATAAAAGAGTGACAATGCGTTTTAATAATTAACTTAAGGGAATTGATTTCCCTGGCAATTTTGCCCATCATTCGTTTAACCTTCGAGTACCGAGTACTAAGTACCGAGTATTTGTCACCATTCGCTTCAAAACAGTGCAATGCCAGATACTTAAATTAATTTTATAGTCAAAGTATGAAAACATTTTTAATAATTTACGTCCTTCATAGGTCCATGGGAACAGAGTTTATCCCGGTTTCTACAGCGTGAAACGGATAGGAAGCAATTGGCTGCTACCAAATCACAGCCTTGGAAAAGGCTCTTTACTCACATTCTCTCATCGGTGTAAAATGAGTACCTGGCCGTTAACAGCAGTGTCTTTGTCCGAAAAATTGTAATATCGCCTAACAGGCGGCATGTTCCATCCTACATGTTAAACGTTGCTGTTGACCAGGGACCCCTTGTAAAGCGCTTTGAGCACATTTTAGTGGATATTGTGCTATATAAAAGCTCTTTTTTTCTTTTTTTTTTTTTGAAAAGAAGCTTGAGCTTTTATAGATATAGTGAAAAATCCACCAAACGTGCTCAAAGCGCTTTTTCCCTTAGCCAAGAGCAACACTTAAAATGCAGGACAAGACATGACGCCGATATTATAGGCGATATTATAATTTTTTCCGACAGCAAAAATCACTTTTAACGGTCAGGTACTCATTTCTCATCTGAGTCCGGCGAAAGAATGTGAGTAAAGGGCCTTTTCAACGGACTTAACTTTTTATTCACATTCTCTCACCGTGATCAAGTGTTCAGGGGCGGTTTGGGTCTTTTCTAAAAAAAAAATAATAACCTATATTTGGCGGTTTTAATCATTCTGTATCATCAATATAGGTTAAAAAACAACATTTATGGTGAAAAATTTTAATTATCTGTGTTGATACCCATTTTGCGACCTAATTTGGGGGTCTGACATGAAAAAAATATAACAATCTTGTGGCAAGCGTTCCACAAAAACTAATGAAGGATTGACCTCCATATTCTTCCCTCTTGTCAACATTGTACCATAATGTGTCACCATAGAGAAATTTTACAGCTTTAGCTTATGGAATTTTTATTAGATCATTGCAAAGTTGAGAATCAAAATGTTATGACAAAATTGATGTAAAAAATTCAGATTTATGATTATAATTTAAAATTCACAAATCTTATCAAAAAAATCTCTCTATGGTGACACAATACATTATCTCTGTGATAACTGTGGAAATTTTCAGACAATTTCATTGAATAGATTCTGAGAAACGTTTGACACAGTATCCCATACCCTTAGAAAAAAGGCATATAGAGAAAATAGCAAAATGGCTTCCCGTTTTTTACACATTTCTAACTACCTGTACCATTTTCGACTGTGTATTTCGTGCCTTTATAGTCTACTTTAAGAATTTGGACTTCAATTATATTATTTCTAAGATAATAAAATATCATTTCCCACCAAAATCTCAAAATCAAATTTTTGAAGGATTTTCCTAATAATTAGACCCAAACCGCCCCTTAAATGAGTACATGGACAGTAACAGAATAGAAAATGTAGGAAAAAAAAAGTGTAACATCACCTTGCAACTGTCATATTTGGTCCTACTACATTTTAAGTGTTGCTGTTGGTTAGAAATCCTGGTAAAATGCCCCGAACACGCTTAATAATAATAATAATAATAATAATAATAATAATAATAATAATAATAATAATAATAATAATAATAATAATAATAATAATAATAATAATAATAATAATAATTCAACACACGAAATTATGTGTAACCATGAACTTTTATTGTCTGATTTATAGATAGTATGCAGATGACGTCATCTGCATACTATCTATAACAAAGACCAGAGTGACGTCAACTTCATTCTATCTTTGGACAGTATGAAGTTGACGTCACTCAGGTCTTTGCTATTGTTTTTTGTCATCCGCATTAATGAGTAATTCTCACTAAACTGTATTTACCATACTATAAACGCTGAAGGTTACACATAGTTTTGTGTGTTGGTCCGTTATACTTCCGGATGGTAATGTTGTGAGCTTCTTAGCCAAGCGCAGACTGTCTCTTGATACTGATCTGAGTACCATGATAGACTTCGTAAAACAGAAAAGAAGGAAACGGTAGGGGCTGCCTGAAGCCGGTGATCGTAAAATACTGACGAAAGAGACGAAATGGAGAGGCTTCATATGGGAACAAAACAGACAATGGACGTTTCGGGTACAAACGGGTACCTTGCTCAGCACAACAATACACAAATAAACGTGGAAAACAAATAAAATATAATGAAAAATAACTTGTATCGTCTGACAATGATCTCATTTAATTCAAACACTTGATAATATGACAATGAATAATCGTCTTGACATCTGACATGCTTACATGCTGAGAGAGCTGGTTAAAGCACTTGAGAAAGAAGATTGCAATGTTGATGATGGGCTTTTGTGTGTGTATGTGTGTGTGTGTGTGTGTGTGTGTGTGTGTTGGGGATGGGGGGGGGTGGCATCAACATAATGTTGTAAACTTGAGTGCATTCAATTTTCTCTCCTGTTCGTGAATAATTAGTGTGTAATAGAAGCTTTTCGTTTCCGAAGAATGTATCAATAAAAGTGAGAGAAGATCATAGCAATCTTGAGAGCATTGGAGTAGATAGATTGAAATGGTTCGGACATATAAGAGGCATGTTAAGAGACGAGAGAGTGGGTACGTGGGAAAGAAAGTGTTGGATATAATAATATATAATTAGCGGGAAAGAGAAAAAAAAGGACGCCCAAAGACTAGATGATTGGATAAAGGTTAATGACGATATGAAAGAACTGGGCCTGGAGGAGGATGGTGCTATGAACCGAGATCAATGCTACCTATATCTCTAGATTGCTATGGCCGAGATGCATGGAGATGTCAGTCGCCTCTTGTGGTTCTCACACTACTATGTTATGACGATCGACCCAATCAGCAATGTCCGGTCCGCATTCGTGCACCTTCGCGAACCCAACAACACACCGTTCAACTAGATGATCTGCCGTTTCGGGTTCTTGCCCACATCGTGTACATGTGGGGCAGGTGGAAAGTCCCCACTGATGAAGCGCACTTGCTGTTAGGCAGCTCCTCGACCGAAGCCGATTCGCAGCCACCCAGTGTCTCCTCTTACTGGTAAGAAAAAGCCTGGAGATGTCGCATTCATTATGGCACCCCTGCAAAATGTGGGATAAGCTTCAAGAAGAAGAAGAAGAAGACGCTCTACATTTCTGTAATTTACTCACAATAACTGACACGCGAAACATACCAGCAAACAAAACTACGTGGAACCTAAACCGTTTATATTACTATTCAAACATTTATTTTGTGTTCTATAAATAGTTCGAAGATGACGTCACTCATGTCTTTGTTATTGTTTTTGGCCATCCGCGTTTATGAGTACTTCTCACTAAACTGTATTAACCAGACTATAAACCTTCAAGGTTACACACAGTTTTGTGTGTTGGCCAGTTTTACTTCCGGATGGCAATGTTGTGAACTTCTTAGCCAAGTGCATACTATCTATATGTGTTCTCATCACAATAACAAAGAAACTCCGTGTGTTGTTTCACTCTTTGGTAGGAAAGTGAAAGAAATTTTAATTCCGAGATAAACGTTCGCGTTCGATTCCTGTACGGTTCGGCAACTAAAACGAGTGAGTTGCACACACTTTTTGCTATGATAAAACAAGAGACCGACTGAGAGGAAAGGTTAAACGGAGGGCAAGACGGACCGGAGTGGAAATTGAATGCACTCAGTGTACAGCCTAATACATATTATAATAATATACTATTCTGTCATTACGTACTTATAAACGGCGATTTTTTGTTGTTGTTGTTGTTTTTTCAATTTGGCATGATTTTCATTTTATTTCTTTTTACTTTATTGGATTATCATCTCGATCTCTATTCGTCTATAGATAGTATGCGCTTGGCTAAGAAGCTCACAACATTGCCATGCGGAAGTATAACGGACGAACACACAAAACTATGTGTAACCATGAACTTTTATAGTCTGGATAATACAGTTCAGTGAGCACTACTCATAAACGCGGATGGCAAAAAACAATAACACAGACCTGAGTGACGTCATCTTCGAACTATCTATATTTGTCTATTGAAATGACACAAAACTGTGCTATGCGTTTAGGTAATTTACACACAACATTCCGTCTTAAATAGGGCATTGAACTCAAAGGTTCAATCCCCATTCAAAATACGCGATCATTCCGTAAGTCGTAAAATGTCCACCTTCACGATTAGTGAATAGAGCTCCAGTGAGCACGAAACAGCATACTGGATTAGGGTGGACAAGAAAGGAACATTTTCATGAAATGTTGATGGCTTTTCTTGAAATCATCGGCTTGAAAATGGTAATTTTCTTACAATTGAGCTTTTATATAGCGCAATATATCCACTAAACGTGCTCAAAGCGCTTTACAAAGGGTCATTGACCAACAACAACAACCCGTAACATTTAGAACGAGACATGGCGCTGTTAGGCGATGGTACGATTATTTTTTTTCCGACAGGGACAACGCTGTTAATGGCCAGGTATTCATTTTACACCTGAGTCAGTGAGAGAATGTGAGTAAATAGCCTTTTCCAAGGACTCAACTATGCACCGATGAGCAAGGGTTGAAACCAGGACCACCTTCCGATCCGAAAGCGAGTGTCTTACCACGAGACCACATAGCCCCACAAATAACCAATGAAGCGGGACGTTAAAACATAAACAATATCGTTTCTTGATAACAATGTGTGTATGGCTCCCTATAATTATAATGTTCCATAAGGCATATTTTTATTTTAGACGTATCTATGTATTAGAAATAGATTCAATGAGAATAAAAGGGATTGAGAGTTAAGAAAAGTCTTAATGGGAGCGATCTACAAATGATTTTACATCATTATTACCAAGATTATAATTATCATTATTATTATTATTATTATTATTATTATTATTATTATTATTATTATTATTATTATTATTATTATTATTATTATTATATTAATATTACTATTATTATTATTATTATTATTATTATTATTATATATTATTATTATTATTATTATTATTATCATTATTATTATTACTATTATTATTATGATCATCATCATCATCATCATCATCATCATTATTATTATTATTATTATTATTATTATTATTATTATTATTATTCTTGTTATTATTACTGTTATTAACATTATTATTTTCATTGTTTGTCTTGCTTTATTATTGATTTTACTTATTTGATTTGTTGATGAAAATATATTCTTGTATGAGTTACATTTGCAATACTCTACAACAGTCGTAACGTCACTTCCTTCCTAATGACGTATGGTAACTTAGTAACACTGGCTCTAAACTATCGGAACAATGGCGGACGCCCGTATGAAATATTTCTCTGGCGAGCATAAAGGGTATCCAGGAAAAAAAAAAAACCATAAATTTGATCATGTTTTGACTTTTACACATTCTGATCACAAGGCATATGAAAAGTTCTAGCCGGCATGCAAAATAAAAAGTAATGATTTTCTTTGTTTAGAACCAAGATGGCGGCCGTTGCCGGGCGGTGTGACATCAGACCATTGAATCGTATTGCCTAAAATAAACGTTTTTGAACTTTGAACTATATTCGTGTTTTCGTCCAACTGTGTCATCAATCACATGATTTGTTGCTGATTAACGATTGGATATATTTCTTAACAAATGTAAACACGCTGCTTTGTTTATGAAAGTTGTAAACATACCCGTGTGTCAAACTGAACAACATGACCAATCGTGATGTTAGATATTTCAAAAGCTATGAACACTTTTCACTATGTGGGTCACTTTGAGCACATTTTGCAATGTGACCAATGACCTCGAGCACATGGAAAGGGAATATAGATAGTATACAGATAACGTCACTCAGGCCTAGATAGTATGCGCTTGGCTAAGAAGCTCATAACATAACGGACGAACACACAAAGCTATGTGTAACCATGAACTTTTATAGTCTGGTTAATACAGTTCAGTGAGAATAACTCACAAACGCGGATGGCAAAATATAACAACAAATGCTTGAGTGACGTCATCTTCGAACTATCTATAGATAGAATGCGCTTGGCCAAGGAGTTCACAACATTGCCATCCGGAAGTATAACGGACCAACACACAAACTCTGTGTAACCATGAACTTTTATAGTCTGGTTAATACAGTTTAGTGAGAACAACTCACAAACGCGGATGGCAAAAACAATAACAAAGGCCTGAGTGACGTCATCTGCATACTATTTATAGATCATGCCCATTATAATATGCCGGGGTCCCGATATAGCTCAGTTGGTAGAGCACTCGTTTCACACGAAAAGGGATCAGGATCGATCCCGCGCGTGGAGTCGAAATTTTTTTTTGTCTCCCAGTCATGCTCTCACTCTCAAACCAACGTAAAATACACCTGGAATATAGATGGATCGAAGATGACCTCACTCATGTCTTTGTCATTGTTTTTTGCCATCCGCGTTTATGAGGAATGCTCACTGAACTGTATTAACCAGACTATAAACGTTCATGGATACACACAGTTTTGTGTGTTGGTCCGTTATACATCCGGATGCCAATGTTATG
>NC_088369.1:4663424-4668424 GCF_034508935.2 Berghia stephanieae
AGAACATTAATGGCTACCAGCAGCTCTATAATGTGATAAAAGTCAACGCATGACAATATTAATATGTTTTAGTAAATCCACTCAACTCTAGTTTGTGTAAAAATTGTTTTTGTTTTTGGTTTGTATGTTTGTTTTGTTTTTTGTTTTGTTTTGTTTATTTTTAGGAAGGGGGGGGGGGATTTTTGTTGTTGTTGTTGTTTATTACAACATAGATAACTTTATCATAAAATGACAAGCATTTTGGTTACTGACATGAATTTGTTTTTTGGGGGGTTTTTTATTCATATAAAATGTATTTAAAAATAACATTTATTTAACTTCAAAAGAGCGTTTTTATAGGGCGGTAATAAAATCTATTTTCCATGTAATTTATTTCGCTCTAACAATGAAGGCTATATCAATTTACAGGAAAACGTGTATGTTTTTATTTAACGACAAACAGACACAAACATTAGTGTAGCTTGAATATAACATTATTTATTCCCAGTTCCATAAGGTCACAAAAGTTAATGCATGTTTTTATTCAACCACAAACAGGCACAAACATTAGCCTAGCTTGACTAGAACATTAATTGTTACAGTGAATGACATAATCAGTCGGATGGTGAAAAGGTTTGAACTGAGATATTGTCAACTTTAGTGAGAAGGTCAATTTTATCAAAAATGAGTTCTTGTCATAAATTCTTAACCCTCTCCTTACCAGCCATTTTCAGAATTTCCCCCAAAACTTCACATCCACTCAACTCACAGACATATCTTACACAAACAGAAAAGCAACAAGAACATTCTATACATAATATTGTTCGCCAAATATTATGGGCTCTAGAACAGAATGTCAAGTTTTTATAGCTATAAATAGCAAAAAGAAATGAAATCTGGATGAGAAAAGTGACGGTTGTATCGTAACAAATGTGACGATTTTCAAATAGGTGGTAAGGAGAGGGTTAAATCAACCCTTTATGTACATCTTCGAGAAATATCAAAGCCAAAGTTTACTTCTAAATATTTTTTTACAGTCAATCAAGTTGAAAACGTATGAAATTTGAGAAAAGTTGCTGGATACATTTGACCATAACTTCATGAAAAATCACCCGATTTACTTCAAAAAAAAGATATTTTTAAATGCTCTGGGGAGGATATGCTTTCAGAAAAATCAACAAGAATGCAAATCCAAAATTTTCACCTTCCGACTGGTTATATCAAGCACTGACACATTTATTCCCAGTTCCATAATAAGGTCACAAAGGTTAACGCATGACTGGCATCATTGTCTTCCCTTCGTAATTGAATTTCATCATCATAATATGCATGATGGGGTTTGTTTTTCTTACTTCGTCACTGTCGCCTGACACAGGACAGAAACATTTGTTTGTTTACCTCGACAGGGGATTGAACCTCAGACATCAGGTCTGAGGTTCGATCCCAAGTCGAAGTAGACTGAATTTTTGGGATGTTTTTGTTTGTTTGTTTTTTTGGGTTTTTTTTTTTTTTCAATTTCTTGTACTTTTATTTCTTGCTTTGTCTGGCACCATTCATACACACTTGTTCAGATCTTTATATTACATTATTCGTGTGTTGTTTCACACTATAAGCCATTGTTAGTCCTTTTCTTTTAGTTAACAGTTTGGCTGGCTCACCAAGAAATTCTCATTCTTACCTTTTAATCGATAAAAATCCAGTTTCGTATAAAATATGTTTCTTTGTTTCTTTTCGTTGTTGTTGTTTGCTTGTTTGTTTGTTTGGATCTTTTTTTGTTCTGTTTGTTTTGTTTGTTTGTTTTTTTTTTTGTTGTTTTTTTTTTCTTTGCTTTTTTATTTGTTTATTTTTTGTTTTGTTTTGTTTTGTTTTTTTGTTAATTACAACAACAAAAATTCATAAAATAACGACCATTTTGGCCAATTCAGCTTTGTTTCTTTTTAAATATAGAAGTAAAATGAAAAATTGCTTTTTTTTCCCCTAAAATCAAGCACTTGAGTCCGAAATGGGCGTTTTACAAGAGGGTAGCTAATAAAAAAAATGTTTTTCCATAATGTGCTTTAATGATCCTTAACAACACAGGTCGGCTATTTATACGTGAAAACATTTGGGATTTTTATTTCAACACAAATAGTCAAATAGACACTAGCATACCACTGGTTCGACAAGAATAATTTATTATTTGCTACAACCAGCTCTGTAAAGTAATAAAATTTATTTCACGTATGATAATAATCGAGTTTATTTAGATACTCCATTTTGTGTAGAAATAGATTTGGTTTTTGTTTTTTGTTTTTGTTTGTTTTTTGTTTGTTTTGTTTGTTTTGTTTTTTTTTTTGTTTTTTTTTTAATAGCAATGACGTCTTATTTATGACAGTATGTCCAACGTAAGACCAAACTCTGGAGAAAACACAAACCCCCCCCCCTCCCCCTCCCCTCCCCCTGGTTAGAGAGATTTTGCCAAGATGAGGGTTATTTTCATCGATCAACATTTGAAGGACGATTTTCCTGGCCTAAATTTTAAATACGCGTTTGTTTTTGTTTTTTGGGGTTTTTTTTTTGTTTATTTGTTTGTTTGTTTGTTTTTTTGTTTTTTTAGAGTGCCGGCCTGTAGGTATTACTTATATATTATAGTAAAAGATCGCTTCGTTGAAGATGATCTACCTATTTAGAGACGCTCCGCTCCGCCGTGTTGCATTGCGGCTTACGCTTGGATTTGTCTCGGAAAATTCTCCTGATACACCCTAATGACAAAATGAAATGTCCCCAAATGGTGATCATGTCATTTATTTTCTTTTTCTTTATATCTTCGTGTCACTGACATTTACCACAATTGTGTAGAATTACTAATTCAATAGAATTTAATAACTTGCACTTTTATATAAAGAAATATCCATTAAACCTGCTCAAAGCGCTTTACAAGGGGTATATAGCCAAGAGCAACACCTCCCATGTAGGACGAGACATGACGCCTATGAGGTGATATTACATTTTTTTTTCACGGACAGAGACAACACTGTTGACGTCAGGTAGCTACCCATTTCAACGATGTGCTGCTTTGAACTCGAACCCTGGACCTTCCTATCCGAGGGCGAGTGTCATTCCACTAGACCACATAGCCGCACATAACAATTTGAGGAAATGGAAATTTGGTTGCTGGAATAAAATGTGACCTACCCCGACGATCTTGTATTATTATGTTGGGATATATTCGACGTGCACTATTTTAAGGGCTGATAACCCAATTTATTATAGGCTCATTGATGTATATAATTAATGGCAATCTTTAAAAAATGACGCAAAATATTGTCCATTACAAAATGTTAAACCAGGCCCATAAATGGGTTCGGATGTCAGACCTGTATAGATGTGCACGTCGGATATAATCGAATGTCTATCTAATTAATCAGGATTAGGAAATTTAACTCTTAACTGTTTTCTTTTGTTCTGGTTTGTTTACCTTACTTGTTTTGTTTTGTTTTTGTGTTGTTTTTTTTTTGTTTTTTTAGGGGGCGGGGGGAGGAGGGTTATTATCTTTGTTAAGGGCGTAGTTTTTTGTTGTTTTATTTTTTGATTTTTTGTTGTTGTTGTTTTTTTTTAATTTTTAATTTTTTTTAATTTTTTTTTTTGGGGGGGGGGGGGGGGTTGTTTATCAAACAAGTACCCATCGGCATAGACAAAAACAAATGCCAACGCGCCAATAATGCCTGACGAACGTGTAGATAGTCGGATCCAATGAAATAATACTATTATTGTAGTAAGCTTAATCAGGTATAAATGATTTAAGCAGTGCATTTATAGCGCAAATTATCTACCGTTTTTCAAAGAGAATAAATGCGGCAAGAGAAACGCCGGAATAAACACCGAAGTTTCACGGAGCGTAACGTTCGTCGCCCGTTACAGGTACATATATAGTAGTATCTACTAGATATCTATAGTAGTTTTATTATTTTATCTCAATAGAAATTGTCACTAAAATAACTGACAAGCATTGAAAATGTGTCAATAATCAACATAATAACAAGACAATGAACGGCCCAATAATAGGATAGAGTATGAAATCAAATTAGTGGGAATTGTTTCCAGTGTGCTTGAATAGAAAATATACAAACGTGTATTTAAAATTTAGGCCAGAGAACCAGTCCTTCAAAAATCTTGGGAAAATAGGCCCCTCTCAAATCGGATGACGTCACGAAAAGTCCCAGGTTTGAGAGTTTTTGCTACGGCCAAGATGAGGGTCATTTTAATCTATCGATATCATTTGAAGGACGAGTTTGTTTGTTTGTTCTGACCAAAATTTTTAGCACGAATTTTTAAATTATTTGTTTTGGAAGTACGACCGTCAATGCTGTATAGGGAATGAGATTAGCGGAAGAGTAGCGTCCCTTGATTGGACGTCACCCATAGTCTGTGACGTCACCGGCGGAAAAGTTATTAGAGAGAGAACATGTTGGTTGTGCGCATGCGTCTCTCGTCCTCTCATCCTCTGGTAAACCCCGTTACAGTTACATACATAGTAACTACTAGATATCTATATTATTATTATTATTATTATTATTATTATTATTATTATTATTATTATTATTATTATTATTATTATTAGTATTATAATTATTATATCTCAATAGTAACTGTCACTGAAATAAACGAGATGCATTGAAAATGTGTCAATAATCAACATAATATAATAACACACAATGAACGGCCCGATAATTTGGCTAATTAGTGCGTTTGGTTTGGCGGATGCCGACTTAAAGATAAATCAAAAATTTCAAAATCTATCAAAGAGGCATCAAAAATAATAAACCATCCTCTTGATGGAGTAGAAAGAATTCGTGGAAAAGCAATAGAAAGGAAAGCATTCTCAATTACCAACAATAAAAAACATATTTTATACCATGAATTTAGTCTTTTAACATCTGGGAGAAGATTTTGTCAGATTAAATGTAGAACTAACAAGTACAAATCAACGTTCGTTCCATCAGCAATAAAAATGTTGAATATTTCATATGGTACAGAAAAAA
>NC_088369.1:4670924-4678424 GCF_034508935.2 Berghia stephanieae
AAGTTTTTTTGTTTTTTTTTTTTAAATTTCGGATCAGACCTCGGATGTCATCAATCAAATATAACATGCATGGTGCGCAAAGCTCGTTTGTATTCTTCAGAATTTTGATCCGCTGATATTAGATATATCGTGGATCAAAACTCTGGAATTTCAACAAACATATTGATGGTCGATGGTCGGACGATTTTCACGATCGGCGGATTTAAACTCTCAAGTCTAAAAAATAAAATTGAGCTTTTATATAGCGCAATATCCACGAAACGTGCTCAAAGCGCTTTACAAGGTCAACAGCAACATTTAACATGTAGGACGGGACATAACGCCTGTTAGGCGATATTACAATTTTTCGGACACAGACAACGCTGTTAACGGCCAGGTACTCATTTTACACCTGAGTACGGTGAGAGAATGTGAGTAAAGAGCCTTTTCCAAGGAGTCAACTATGCGCCGAGCGCGAGGCTCGAACCCTGGACCTTCCGATCCGAAAGCCAGTGGCATACCACAAGACCACATAGCCGCACATACGAGCTTTGCGTACAAACCATGTTGTTTTGAATTTCGGGCGGATCAGACGACCTTTTTTATTTAATTTTGGGGGATCAGACGACCTTTTTATTTAATTTTGGGCGGATCAGACGACCTTTTTATTTAATTTAGGGCGGATCAGACGACCTTTTTATTTAATTTTGGGCGGATCAGACGACCTTTTTATTTAATTTTGGGCGGATCAGACGACCTTTTTATTTAATTTTGGGCGGATCAGACGACCTTTTTATTTAATTTTGGGCGGATCAGACGACCTTTTTATTTAATTTTGGGCGGACCAGACGACCTTTTTATTTAATTTTGGGCGGATCAGATGACCTTTTTATTTAATTTTGGGCGGGATCAGACATCTGTTGGCGGATCAAAACTCTGAAGTCCCGATTTTCACGATAACAAACTGTTCCCCCCCCCCTACCCCCCCCCTCCCCCCCCCCCCTCCCCCCCCCCCCCCCCAAAAAAAAAAAAACGTTTTCTGATTGGTCTTTTTCTCATGCTGCCCCTTCTGTTTGGAACTCTCTTGAAATTTCTGAAGTCCCAATTTTCACTATAAAAAACTGTTCCCCCCCCCCCCCCCCCAAAAAAAAAAAAAACGTTTTCTGATTGGTCTTTTTCTCCTTCTGTTTGGAACTCTCTTGAAATTTCTTTAGAAATTACAATGGGAGCGATCTATATTCATGTTTTCATCCAAGGTAGTCGTCGATCACATGATATGTTGCTGTACGATTGGACATTTCTCAATAAATGTAAACACACTATTTTGTTAATGAGCTTTGTAGACATACCCATGAGCGATGAGTGATGCTGAACAAAATGACCAATAGGCTTCAACAGTCGTGACGTCACTTCCCTCGTAATGACGCATAGTAACTTAGCAACTGGTTCTAAACTATCGGAACACGGGCGGGCACCCTTATAAAATTCTTCTCTGACGAGCATAAAAGTGTATGCAGAGGAGAAAAACGTTATAAATCTGATCATGTTTTGACTTTTATACATTCTGATCCCATGACACTTGAAAAAGTTCTCGCCAGCATGAAGAATAAAAAAGTACTGATTTTTTTTGTTAAGAACCAAGCTGCTCTTTGTTGGGCGGACATGACATCAGAGTATTGAATCCTATTGTGACGTTGGATATTTCTCAAACTGTGAGCACTTTTCACTATATGGGTCATTTTGAGTACAGTTTGCAATGTGACCGATGACCTCGAGCACATGGAAATGTAATATAGATCATCCCGATTCAGAAGCTACTTTTAAGACAATACGCTTCAGCAGCATAAGAAAAAGTCTAGCCAGCATGAAGAATAAAAAGTACTGATTTTATTTGTTTAGAACCACGATGGCCGCCGTTGCTGGGCGAAGTGACATCAGAGATATTTTATTCGAAAAATTGATAGATGTAAACCAGTTTCCATTATATCGATAGTATGCGCTTAGTTAAGAAGCTCACAACATTGCCATCCGGAAATGTAACGGATCTCTGTGTAACCAAGAACTTTTATAGTCTGTATAGTACAGCTCGGGCTGAGAATTACTCATAAACGTGGATGGCATAAAACATTAACAAAGACCCGAGTGACGTCAATTTCATTCTATATATATATTGATTACAATGGATTACGCCGACTGAAGAAGTGTAAAAAACACAGAAACGAGTCGTATCGGCCAAAAAAATGTGAGTGAAAATTTGCATTATATATTAGCTCTAACCACCATTATCGAGCACTTTCGTACCTACAAGTACCCACCAACACTCATAAATATATATATATATATATTATATATATTTATATTATATATTATATATATTATTATATATATAATATATATTATATATAGTTTGTTTTTATTGGTTTGAAGGTCGTAGGCATGTTTTGTGTGTGACCTGACATTGTAGCATTGATATTTTGTGTATTGAAAAGGCGCTTGGAGCTGTTTGTATATGGACTAGGCGCGGTATAAATGATTTAAATCATTATTATTTCTTATTATCAATACATGAATAATAAGACTAAAGAAAATAAAAATAGAGAGTTCTTTCCCCATCGCATTGACTCATTCATTCGTTCAATCATTCATTCATTCATTCATTCATTCATTCATTCATTCATTCAATCGTTCAATCATTCATTCATTCAATCGTTCAATCATTCATTCATTCATTCATTCATTCATTCATTCGTTCATTCAATCGTTCAATCATTCATTCATTCAATCGTTCAATCATTCATTCATTCATTCATTCATTCAATCATTCATTCATTCATTCAATCATTCATTCATTCATTCATTCATTCAATCGTTCAATCATTCATTCATTCATTCATTCATTCATTCATTCAATCATTCATTCATTCATTCAATCATTCATACATTCATTCATTCATTCATTCATTCATTCATCCTGTGGGTTTTGCAAAACACCAATGGCGTTTTATCAATGAAGCGAAACTATTACCTATATGTATCTTGTTTTTGACCCATATGAATAACGATTGTATAACGAAAGCTAATCGCATGTCGGGAATCAGACAGGAGTTTGACATACATGTATTTGGACAATAGCATGTCTCTTTCGTTATTTAAAACTATGATAATTATTATAAGACCTGTTCTTGAGTACGGGTCAATGTTCGGATCCCAATATATCTAAGGCAGTCAATAAATAGTATGCGCTTGGCTAAGTAATTCACAACATTGCCACCCGGAAATATAACGGACCAACACACAAAACTATGTGTAACCATGAACTTTTATAGTCTGGATAATACCGTTTAGTGAGTATTACTCATAAACATGGATGGCAAGAAAAAAACAATAACAAAGGCCTGAGTGACGCCAACTTCGAACTATCTATAGTTCTTGAAAATATTCAAAGACGAGCAACAAAATTACTTCCCGGGCTTGAGAGCATGATAACGAACGCTTAGCATTCCACCATCTACCTAGTCTCAAATGCAGAAGAATTAGGGGAGATCTAATACAGTTCTACAAGTTAATACATAATATAAATGATATAAATTCATCAATTTTGTTTTCATTTTCCAAGATTGCGTACGTTTACCAGAGGCGACAAATATAAAATATATTCCAAGATTTCAGACCAAAATAAGACAGAATTCATTCATTATAAGTTTAGTAGTAGTGAAAACATGAAATAGTCTCCGTTTTAATACAAAAAATGCATATTCTTTGAATCAGTTTAAAATCTTGGATGAAAGGGAGTTAACGTCTCTGTGATTTAAGTACGACTGATGTGATTTATTTTATTTTACTAAAAAAAAATAATTAATTGATTAATTTCTTAATTCTTTTTGATTTTGTTAATTTATTATTTATTAATTATTTATTTATTTGTCAATTCATTTATTTGTTTGTTTGTTTGTTTATTTAGTTATTTATCCAATTATCCGTTTATCTTTTAAACTTTATATTGTCACGTGGCTATAATTGTTTCCATTACTTTCATGACTTGTAGATTGGTTTGTAAACGTTGACAAGTAAAATGCATGGCATCTGAAACTATCTTCTATGATGATAATGTATCAGAGACTTGTGTTATGATTATTGTTGTTGTTGCTTTCATGATTATTTTTATCATTAATATTTCATTACACCATGAACTTTGTACATTTATGATTCATTCGATCATGAATAATTTTCAATAACTTCAGTATTCTATGATAGTAATTTTCGACATTTTACATTGACGTATTGAGCAACAAAATCGGGACCAGAGGTTAATGTCGCTATCCAGGGGTTGTCGTTATTTGGGGGTGTCGTTATCCAGATGTTGCACTGTATATTTTTCCTTACATTTAAAGTTGTGTAAAACTGTATGTGGAGGATATAATACAAGCTATCTGAGATTTTGTAATTATAAACTATTTTATAAGGCATTTAAAAAGGATAATTCCTATATTTACCCTTTAATAACAAAAGATATTATAAGATATTAAGTGGGTGTAAAATACAGTAGAACATGAAAGTAACGTACTCGGAAATAGCGAGAAACTCGGAAATAGCGAGTAAAATCTAAATCCCGTTTTTTTCTCTTATTTGGGTCAATAAAATTAGCATGCAAGTAGCGAGTATGAAAAAGAGGTAAACTCGGAAATAACGAGCATTTCCTGCCCCAGCTAGGACTTCGAAGAAGTAAGCAAAACAACAGACAAGGGTGATTTAATATTTTAGCCTAGCTTCTTTTCTTTTCTTATTTTTCGTTACGAGTAATATTACATAGTTGCCTAGTCGAGAGTAACAACAAGATATGAAGTGAATAGAAAAGTGCCAGAAGACAATAGAGATAAAATTTTTTCGCGGCGGTGGTGGGGTTTGAACCTGCTGACCTTATTGGTACGAAACTCCGCCTGGCAGGTGAGAGCGTGGCTCTACCGTGTGAGCTATCCACGAACACAAAAATATTCGTTTCAAACCCAAAGTTCATTACTAGTTTCCCTCTCTCACCACTTCTTGAGACCGCGATTCGTTCGTACACCACCATCGCGAATAATTTTGACCAGCACTTAAGCTTAATAGCAATATTCTCAACACAAAACAATAACATAGAAACGATTGAGACATTGAGTTGCTCGTGTATGGGGTGATTTTTATTCCAGAAAGTGAGTTGAGCAGGCACTTATGTTGGTAACAACAGATATGAAGTGAATAGAAAAGTGCCAGAAGACAATAGAGAATAAAAATTTTTTCGCGGCGGTGGTGGGGTTTGAACCTGCGACCTTATTGGTACGACAACTCCGCCTGGCAGGTGAGAGCGTGGCTCTACCGTGTGAGCTATCCACGAACACAAAAATATTCGTTTCAAACCCAAAGTCATTACTAGATCCCTCTCTCACCCACTTCTTGAGACCGCCGATTCGTTCGTACACCACCATCGCGAATAATTTTGACCAGCAGTTAAGCTTAATAGCCAATATCTCAACACAAACATATAACATAGAAACGATTGAGACATTGAGTATGCTCCGGTGTATGGGGTGAATTTTTAATTCAGAAAAGTGAGTGGAGGCACTTATGTTGTAACAACAAGATATGAAGTGAATAGAAAGTGCCAGAAGACAATAGAGAATAAAATTTTTTCGCGGGGTTGGTTGGGTTTGAACCTGCCGACCTATTGTACTCGACGAACATGAGTAGCGTCTCACCTGTGAGTATCCAGAATGCACAAAATATCGTTTAAAAAAGTACATTACTAATCCTCTCTTTCACCCACTTCGTGTGAGTGTACACACCGCGCGATCTCGTGTGGTACACGCACCAAGTCAGCTTTGAATATATTTTGGCGGATGTCCGAAGCCACGCTCATGCCAAGCGTAATATGCCAATATTCTCAACACAAAAATATAACATAGAAACGATTGAGACATTGAGTATGCTCCAGTGTGCTCATGGTTGAATTTTTAATTCAGAGAAATGATGGCTAGTTTATGTTGTGAAAAGCTATTAAGCTTAACTGCTGGTCAAAATTATTCGCGATGGTGTGTAAAAATTTCGGCGGTCTCAGAAGTGGGTGGTGAGGGTTAGTAAGACTTGGGTTGAACGATATTTGTGTCGTGGACTAGCTCACACGGGTAGAGCTCGCTCTACCTGCAGGCGGAGTCTCGTACCAATAATCGATGTTCAACCACACCGCGCAAAAAATTTTATTCTCTATTTCTTCTGGCACTTTTCTATTCACTTCATATATTGTTGTACCAACATAAGTGCTGATCACTCACTTTCTGAATTAAAAATTCACCCATACACTGAGATACTCAATGTCTCAATCGTTTCTATGTTATATGTTTGTGTTGTTAGAATATTGGCTATTAAGCTTAACTGCTGGTCAAAATTATTCGCGATGGTGGTGTACGAACGAATCGGCGGTCTCAAGAAGTGGGTGAGAGAGGGATCTAGTAATGACTTTGGGTTTGAAACGAATATTTTTGTGTTCGTGGATAGCTCACACGGTAGAGCCACGCTCTCACCTGCCAGGCGGAGTTGTCGTACCAATAAGGTCGCAGGTTCAAAAACCCCACCATCCGACCGCGAAAAAATTTTTATTCTCTATTGTTCTTCATGCACTGTTTCTATTCACTTCATATCTTGTTGTTACCAACATAAGTGCCTGCTCCACTCACTTTCTGAATTAAAAATTCACCCCATACACCGGAGCATACTCAATGTCTCAATCGTTTCTATGTTATATGTTTGTGTTGAGAATATTGGCTATTAAGCTTAACTGCTGGTCAAAATTATTCGCGATGGTGGTGTACGAACGAATCGGCGGTCTCAAGAAGTGGGTGAGAGAGGGATCTAGTAATGACTTTGGGTTTGAAACGAATATTTTTGTGTTCGTGGATAGCTCACACGGTAGAGCCACGCTCTCACCTGCCAGGCGGAGTTGTCGTACCAATAAGGTCGCAGGTTCAAACCCCACCACCGCCGCGAAAAAATTTTTATTCTCTATTGTCTTCTGGCACTTTTCTATTCACTTCATATCTTGTTGTTACCAACATAAGTGCCTGCTCCACTCACTTTTCTGAATTAAAAATTCACCCCATACACCGGAGCATACTCAATGTCTCAATCGTTTCTATGTTATATGTTTGTGTTGAGAATATTGGCTATTAAGCTTAACTGCTGGTCAAAATTATTCGCGATGGTGGTGTACGAACGAATCGGCGGTCTCAAGAAGTGGGTGAGAGAGGGATCTAGTAATGACTTTGGGTTTGAAACGAATATTTTTGTGTTCGTGGATAGCTCACACGGTAGAGCCACGCTCTCACCTGCCAGGCGGAGTTGTCGTACCAATAAGGTCGCAGGTTCAAACCCCACCACCGCCGCGAAAAAATTTTTATTCTCTATTGTCTTCTGGCACTTTTCTATTCACTTCATATCTTGTTGTTACCAACATAAGTGCCTGCTCCACTCACTTTTCTGAATTAAAAATTC
>NC_088369.1:4683424-4684690 GCF_034508935.2 Berghia stephanieae
CGATCACGCAGAGAGAGAGAGAGAGAGAGAGAGAGAGAGAGAGAGAGAGAGAGAGAGAGAAAGGGTGAGAGAGAGAGAGGGGGGGAGAGAGAGAAAGAGGGAGAAAGA
This sequence comes from Berghia stephanieae, assembly GCF_034508935.2. Classification (NCBI taxonomy): domain Eukaryota; kingdom Metazoa; phylum Mollusca; class Gastropoda; order Nudibranchia; family Aeolidiidae; genus Berghia; species Berghia stephanieae. Next base: position 4,683,533 of record NC_088369.1, read on the forward strand.
AAGAAAGGAGGAGAGAAGAGAGATAGAGAGAGAAAGAAAGAAAGGAGGAGAGAAGAGAGATAGAGAGAGAAAGAAAGAGGGAGAGAGGGGGAGAGAGAGAGAGAGATTGAGGGGGCGGGGGGTGATGGCCCCATCAACATTAAATGGTCGTGTATTATTTAATATCAAAGATGTGAGAAATAATACACACCCTAATTCACACCTGCCAACTTCAAAATTTAAAAATTCGTACTTTTTAGGACATAAAAATTGTAGTCGCTATAGTTAACTTTATAGATTAACAATTTACCATCACAATGATTAAAAACGCTTTAAAATACCTTAAAATCATGAAGTTTGCATACCAACTTTCAGTTTCAATAAGTTTTAATGACTTAGAGACAATTCTCATGAAGTTATGAAAGTGGATTTAAAAGTCCATAATTCTACGAATTGTTCGTAATAATTGGCAGTTCTGCCTACTGAGACCAAGCATGAAAACTCCGCGTCAATAATCAATTACATAGACCATAACTTAGTGTTTATATTATAAGGACTGTTTGTTCGAAGGATATCATTTCCCTATGCACACAGACTGCTGATTCGTGAAACCAAAGAGTGTGTAGGGTAACGTAGTTACCAAGAGCTCTCACTTCTCTTAACCGCAATGCTATTGTCGCGTGCCAGGCGATACAGCGAGGTGGGTGTGCTCCGCGTGTATATTGCGCGCTAGGCTTACTGATACAATGAAGAAAATACGAGTAGAAGACGGAAGATGCTTGGCTTCACCAAAAGCGGGAAGTGAGAGCTCTTGGTAACATAACAATCGTTACCTACACGCTCTTTCGTGAAACTAAGGCCGCGTGTCCACCGCACTGAAACGACCCATAAGGCTGACGGACCATAGAACTACACGCTACACGCTGCATGCTACACGTTTTAAACGTGTACAGAAAAGTGAAACCTCGTTGTCTCTCATATGCGGGGGACTGTTTGTTCGAAGGATATCATTTTCCTATGCACACAGACTGGCTGATTCGTGAAAACAAAGAGTGTGTAGGGTAACGTAGTTACCAAGAGCTCTCACTTCTCTTAACCGCAATGCTATTGTCGCGTGCCAGGCGAGACAGCGAGGTGGGTGTGCTCCGCGTGTATATTGCGCGCTAGGCTTACTGATAC
>NC_088369.1:4689790-4699790 GCF_034508935.2 Berghia stephanieae
CTCTCACCCACTTCTTGAGACCGCCGATTCGTTCGTACACCACCATCGCGAATAATTTTGACCAGCAGTTAAGCTTGAGCCAATATTCTCAACACAAACATATAACATAGAAACGATTGAGACATTGAGTATGCTCCGGTGTATGGGGTGAATTTTTAATTCAGAAAAGTGAGTGGAGCAGGCACTTATGTTGGTAACAACAAGATATGAAGTGAATAGAAAAGTGCCAGAAGACAATAGAGAATAAAAACTTTGAGTTTGAAACGAATATTTTGTGTTCGTGGATAGCTCACACGGTAGAGCCACACTCTCACCTGCCAGGCGGAGTTGTCGTACCAATAAGGTCGCAGGTTCAAACCCCACCACCGCCGCGAAAAAAATTTTTATTCTCTATTGTCTTCTGGCACTTTTCTATTCACTTCATATCTTGTTGTTACCAACATAAGTGCCTGCTCCACTCACTTTTCTGAATTAAAAATTCACCCCATACACCGGAGCATACTCAATGTCTCAATCGTTTCTATGTTATATGTTTGTGTTGAGAATATTGGCTCAAGCTTAACTGCTGGTCAAAATTATTCGCGATGGTGGTGTACGAACGAATCGGCGGTCTCAAGAAGTGGGTGAGAGAGGGATCTAGTAATGACTTTGAGTTTGAAACGAATATTTTGTGTTCGTGGATAGCTCACACGGTAGAGCCACACTCTCACCTGCCAGGCGGAGTTGTCGTACCAATAAGGTCGCAGGTTCAAACCCCACCACCGCCGCGAAAAAAATTTTTATTCTCTATTGTCTTCTGGCACTTTTCTATTCACTTCATATCTTGTTGTTACCAACATAAGTGCCTGCTCCACTCACTTTTCTGAATTAAAAATTCACCCCATACACCGGAGCATACTCAATGTCTCAATCGTTTCTATGTTATATGTTTGTGTTGAGAATATTGGCTCAAGCTTAACTGCTGGTCAAAATTATTCGCGATGGTGGTGTACGAACGAATCGGCGGTCTCAAGAAGTGGGTGAGAGAGGGATCTAGTAATGACTTTGAGTTTGAAACGAATATTTTGTGTTCGTGGATAGCTCACACGGTAGAGCCACACTCTCACCTGCCAGGCGGAGTTGTCGTACCAATAAGGTCGCAGGTTCAAACCCCACCACCGCCGCGAAAAAAAAATTTTTATTCTCTATTGTCTTCTGGCACTTTTCTATTCACTTCATATCTTGTTGTTACCAACATAAGTGCCTGCTCCACTCACTTTTCTGAATTAAAAATTCACCCCATACACCGGAGCATACTCAATGTCTCAATCGTTTCTATGTTATATGTTTGTGTTGAGAATATTGGCTCAAGCTTAACTGCTGGTCAAAATTATTCGCGATGGTGGTGTACGAACGAATCGGCGGTCTCAAGAAGTGGGTGAGAGAGGGATCTAGTAATGACTTTGAGTTTGAAACGAATATTTTGTGTTCGTGGATAGCTCACACGGTAGAGCCACACTCTCACCTGCCAGGCGGAGTTGTCGTACCAATAAGGTCGCAGGTTCAAACCCCACCACCGCCGCGAAAAAAAAAATTTTTATTCTCTATTGTCTTCTGGCACTTTTCTATTCACTTCATATCTTGTTGTTACCAACATAAGTGCCTGCTCCACTCACTTTTCTGAATGTGTTGTGTTGTGCTGAGGGCGGGATGAGTGTGTACGTATGTATGTTTGTATCTGTTGATGCACGTGCCTCATGTAATCGTTTGTATGGGTCTGTTAGCTTGTATGTGTGTGTGTAAGTGTGTGTGTGTGTGTGTGTGTGTGTGTTTGTGACTAGAATATACGAACTTGGCGTCACTCAGGTATTTATTTTTATTTTTTTTAGACAGCCTGTTAGAGATTAGTTATCATAGTTATTATGTGCGGCTATGTGGTCTAGTGGTATGACATTCGCTTTCAGATCGGAAGGTCCTGGGTTCGAGCCTCGCTCGGCGCATAGTTTTTAGTCAGGTTAATACAGTTCATAAACGCGGATGGCAAAAAACAATAACAAAGACCTGAGTGACGTCATCTTCGAACTATCTATAGTCAGGTTAATACAGTTTAGTGAGCATTACTCATAAACGCGGATGGCAAAAACAATAACAAAGACCTGAGTGACGTCATCTTCGAACTATCTATAGTCAGGTTAATACAGTTTAGTGAGCATTACGCATAAACGCGGATGGCAAAAAACAATAACAAAGACCTGAATGACGTCAACTAAGAACTATCTATAGATAGTATACGCTTGGCTAAGAAGCTCACAACATTGCCATCCGTAAGTATAACGGTCCAACACACAAAACTGTGTGTAACCATGAACTTTTATAGTCAGGTTAATACAGTTCATAAACGCGGATGACAAAAAACAATAACAAAGACCTGAGAGACGTCATCTTCGAACTATCGATAGTCAGGTTAATACAGTTTAGTGAGAATCACTCACAAACGCGGATGGCAAAATACAATAACAAATGCTTGAGTGACGTCAACTTCATACTATCTATAATATGTGTGAGGCTGTGTGCATGTGCGTGTATGTGAGTATTTGTATGTGTGAAAGTCTGTGTGTATGTGTATGTTTGTGATTATGTGTGTAGAAGGTGTTTGTGTATGTGTGTATGTGTATGTTTGTGATTACGAATGGCATGTGAGTCTATTATGTGTGTTTGTGCGTTTGTGTGTGTATCTGCGTGAGTATCTCTGTGTATGTGTGGGGTGAGGGAGTAAGAAAAGAGGAGGTGGGGGTGCGTGTGTGGTTATGTGTGAGTGAGTGCTTTCCAATAATATAATTAATGAGTATAAAGCTTTCCTTTGATCTCCAATGTCGTTGCCAAGCCAATCATAAGAATTCACGTGTTACGGACAACAATATTCTTGTATCGTCAACAGAAGAAACGTCTTTTTACCTAATTGATGCGTTGCGCTTAGCCTAAAAGCTCACAACACAACGTTTAGTGAGAACTAGTCATAAAAATGGCTGGCGAAAAACAATAACAAAGACTTCAACGTGACGTCAACTTCGCTCTATCTATAGATAGATCGAAGATGACGTCACTCATGTCTTTGTTATTGATTTTTGCCATCTACGTTTATGAGTAATTCTCAATAAACTGTATTAACCAGACGTTTAAGGTTACAGATAATTTTGTGTGTTGGTCTGTTATACTTCCGGATTGCAATGTTGTGAGCTTCTTATCAAGCGCATACTATCTATCTATCTATCTATATTATATATATATATATATTATATATATATATATATATATTATATATATATATATATATATATATATATATATATATATATATATATATATATATATATATATATATATAATATACATGCACTCGACGCCTATTAATACTCTTCAACAGTCGTAACGTCACTTCCTTCCTAATGACGCATGGTAACTTAGTAACACTGGCTCTAAACTATCGGAACCATGACGGACGCCCGTATGAAATATTTATAAAGGGTATATATTATATAGGGTATCCAGAAGGAAAAAACTCCCATAAATTTGATCATGTTTTGACTTTTATACATTCTGATCACAAGGCATATGAAAATTTCTAGCCGGCATGAAAAATAAAAAGTAATGATTTTCTTTGTTTAGAACCAAGATGGCCGCCGTTGCCGGGCGGCGTGACATCAGACTATTGAATCGTATTACCCGATCGTTGTTGCAAGTTGCCAGGTAGAGAGGTAATTCGTTTTCAGGACATTCAATCAAGCAAAATTATTTACAATAAGCGAATGAGGGCTTGTTGTTAGCTAGATACAGGTTGGTGACAGCTATGAACTTAATTTAATTAAATATTTTTTATTATTATTTTGTTTTCTTTTCTTTTCATTTTAGCTTGAAAACTTTTACTTGAAAACTCCATCAATTAAGATTATTAAATAATAAATAAAAAATATATAAATAAATAAATAAATAAAATTCCTCTATTCATACCCATTAGGGAAATTCGTCTTTAGGGTCTTTTCCAATGGAAGACTAAGAATTACCCAGGCGATAGGCGCAGTGCAGCGCCGCAAAGTGAGCTTGGGCGAGGTGACTTGCTCAAGGCCACACAGTCACAGGGTAGCGGGTGATCGAACTCGGTACCTTTCGGGTACGAAGCAAAGACCGTACCGCTGGGCCACGCTGTCCCAATATTTCGAACATATCAAAACGTCTCAACTTGTGACTTCCGATCACTTATTGGAAATCGATGGTTGGCGGATCAAACCTCTGGTCTCGATTTTCAGATTCGGCGGATCAAAACTCTGAAGTCCCGATTTTCACGACCGGCGGATCAAAACTCTGAAGTCTCGATTTTCAGATTCGACGGATCAAACCTCTGAAGTCTCGATTTTCACGGTCGGCGGATCAAATCTCTGAAGTGTCGATTTTCACGATCGACGGATCAAAACTCTGGAGTCCCGATTTTCAGATTCGACGGATCAAAACTCTGAACTCTCGATTTCAGATTCGGCGGATCAAAACTCTGAAGTCTCGATTTTCAGATTCGGCGGATCAAAACTCTGAAGTCTCGATTTTCAGATTCGGCGGATCAAAACTCTGAAGTCTCGATTTTCAGATTCGGCGGATCAAAACTCTGAAGTCTCGATTTTCAGATTCGGCGGATCAAAACTCTGAAGTTTTGATCTTATCCTATACGAGCTTTGCGCACTATGTTTTTTTTATTTTTATTTTGGGCGGATCAGAAGTATATATACGCGCTTTGCACACTATATTTTTAAAAAATAATTTTAGGCCGACCAGATGGCTATATACGCGATTTGCACACTATATTTTTAAAAAATAATTTTAGGCCGACCAGATGGCTATATACGAGATTTGTGCACCACGTTTTATTTAATTTTGGGTGCATCAGAAGTCTACCTCTGCGGTCTGACCCGCCCAAAGTTAAATAAAATATATATATAAGAGAGAGAGAGAGAGAGAGAGAGAGAGAGAGAGAGAGAGAGAGAGAGAGAGAGATGCAGACAGACAGAAAGATAGACAGACAGACAGACACAGACAGAGAGAGAGAGAGAGAGAGAGAGAGAGAGAGATAAAAAAGAGACAGAGAAAGAGAGAGAGGGAGAGAAAGAAAAGATAGAGAGAGAGAGAGACAAAAGAGAGAGTGTGTGAGAGAGAGAGAGAGAGAAAGAAAAGATAGAGAGAAAGAAACAGACAGACAGACACACATACATACACATAAACAAGCGCTCACCCGCACATGCATCAACACGGTTGAGTCACAAATACACTCTCTGTCTCTCTTTCAATAACACATAAACACATTTATCATGTCAATGTGCTGATTTCCACGTGATCGATCGTCAACCGACCCGTCAGCTGACTGTCGCACATAAACGCACGTGTTGTTGTAATCCTTAGCATTGGCATTCTCTCTCTCTCTCTCTCTCTCTCTCTCTCTCTCTCTCTCTCTCTCTCTCTCTCTCTCTCTCTCTCTCTCTCTCTTTTTTTTTTTCTTTCTCTCTCTCCACTCTCTTTCTCTTCTATCTCTCTCTCTCTCTCTTCTCTCTCTCTCTCTCTCTCTCTCTCTCTCTCTCTTTCTCTCTATCTCTCTCTCTTTCTCTCTATCTCTCTCTCTATCTCTATCTATCTCTCTCTCTCTATCTCTTTCTTTCTCTCTATCTATCTCTCTCTCTCTATCTCTTTCTTTCTCTCTCTCACTCTCTCTCTCTTTCTCTCTCCTCCCTCTCTCTCTCTCCTCCTCTCCTCTCTCTCTCTCTCTCCTCTCTCTCTCTCTCTCTTCCCTCTCTCTCTCTGTCTCTTTTGTATGGGTGTGTGTGTTTGCGTCTCTCTCCCCTTCGATCTATTTATATTTCATAATGTTTTTTCTTTCTCGCTTTTCCCCTCATTTTACCCATATCCCTATGTGTATTTCTATAGATGACATGCGCTTTGCTCATAAACTCACAACATTGCCATCCCGAAGTCAAAAAAATACAAAACTATGTGTTACCTTGAACATTTATAGATAGTATGCGCTTGGCTAAGAAGCTCATAACATTGCCATCCGGAAGTATAACGGACCGACACACAAAACTATGTGTAACATTGAAAGTTTCTAGTCTGGTTAATACAGTTTAGTGAGAATTACTCATAAACATGGATGGCAAAAAAAAAAAATAACAATAACAAAGACCTGAGTGACGTCAACTTAGTTCTATCTATATTTGTAACATCTCACCCTATCCTGTCTTTGTAGTTCTCTCTCTCTCTCTCTCTCTCTCTCTCTCTCTCTCCTCTCTCTCTCTCTCTCTCTCTCTCTCTCTCTCGCTCTCTCTTCTTTCTCTCTCTCTCTCCTCTCTCTCTCTCTCTCTCTCTCTCTCTCTCTCTCTCTCTCTCTCTCTCTCTCTCTCTCTCTCTCTCTCTCTCTCTCTCTCTCTCTCTCTCTAAAACATGTTGTATGGGGTCTCTGTGTGTTTATTCAGCTAGCTCGTTAACTGAAATAAACTAGGTGATATTGCATAGGCTGAACATAATAATATTATAACGGAACTTAAAATTTATTGTCTCGTGATAGACAGATAAATAAAGGGGACAATGTAACTCCTCCAGATAGAATGAAGTTGACGTCACTCAGATCTTTGTTTTTGTTGTTTTGTTTTGTTTGTTTCGCCATCCGCGTTTATGAGTAATACCGTAGCCATCGTTATGTTATAGATAGTTCGAAGATGACGTCACTCAGGTCTTTGTTATTGTATTTTGCCATCCGCGTTTATGAGTAATTCTCACTAAACTGTACTAACCAGACTATAAACAATCATGGTTACACACAGTTTTGTGTGTTGGTCCGTTATACTTCCGGATGGCAATGTTGTGAGATTCTTAGCCAAGCGCATACTATCTATAGCCTGATACTGAAATCCCAAGGACTGGCAGTTTGACGTCATTATTTGGTTTTTGAACCGCCTAGTGAGTTGTCGTTAGTAGAGCTCATGGTAATAAGTTATTTCATTGGTTGAACTATTGAATACAACTCACGATTTGTTTTCTTTTGTGGCAAAAAAACTGGCATTTTGACGTCAGTTTTTGGTCAGTATCAGGCCATAGAACAGCAGAAACCAGTGGGAGAGGATATAGGAAGAAGACGATGGAGGTGGATTGGACACACGCTTAGAAAGAATAACTCAACTATAACAAAGAAAGTATTGGACTGGAACCCTCAGGGCATAAGATCAAGGGGAAGGCCACGAGGAACATGGAGAAGAATTAAAGAAGCTGATATACAGAGAAGTGGTAAGACCTGGAATGAGATAAAAAAAAAGCGTAGTGTTTTTATGCACCTCCGTTGACGGTGTATCTTAACGTATCGTTTTTATACACCTCCGTCACGCATGCGCATTCCACCCAATTTCATTAGCGATATTGTGTTTCTGTATTTGGACATGGCGAAAGTTATATTGTGACATCTGTAGGATGTCTTTGTTAATAAATTTATATAAAAATATTAATAACTTAAAAAATCGAAATATAAAACCAGAAAATAGAAGTTGCATTGAAGGTAAAATAATGTTTTAGAAAGACCTTGTTAAATGTGATGAACAGTCAGGTGGCTCCGTAGCGTAGTGGACAAGCTGTCAGACTCCAACTTTGAAAGTACCGGGTTCGATTCCCAATGTTGACTTTCTTTTTTTTTTTGGATTTTCTTTGTTTTTGTTTGCTTTTTTTTTTTCTTTCTTTTTTTTTTCAAAAACTTTTTATCATGTTTTTAAAAAAAAACTTCGATTTTAATTATCTAAAATTATTTATTTATTTGAGATCAGTATGTGTGTGCCATGTTTCTTTTTACTTTTGATTTTTTAAATTATTGTTATTATTCTTTAATTTATTATCATTGTACATCGGTAATCACTAAGCAGCGTGCTAAACTACAATCTAAAACTATTTAAACCTCATGGACGTATGCAGCAACAACTTTACCATCACCGCCAACGGAGGTGCATAAAAACGGTGCGTTTTTGTACACCTCCAATGGAGGTGTATAAAAACGGTGCGTTTTTGTACACCTCCAACGGAGGTGTATAAAAACGCCACCGAGCCAAAAGTTGGCTCGGGATAGAGAAGGATGGAAACTGTTTGTCTGTGGTCTTTACCCTGACCCAGGGTGAAAAAGGCATTGATGATGATGATGATGATGATCAGGCCATAACTTTACGAAGGCCACGGTAATACTTACTAAACTGTATTAACCAGACTATTAAGGTTTAAAGTTAGGCTACACATAGTTTTGTGTGTTGGTCCGTTATACTTCCGGATGGCAATGCTGTGAGCTTCTTAGTCAAGAGCATACTCTCTATAGATAGTATGCAGATGACGTCACTCAGGCCTTTGTTATTGTTTTTGCCATCCGCGTTTGTGAGTTGTTCTCACTAAACTGTATTAACCAGACTATAAAAGTTCATGGTTACACAGATTTTGTGTGTTGGTCCGTTATACTTCCGGATGGCAATGCTGTGAGCTTCTTAGTCAAGAGCATACTCTCTATAAATTGAGGACAACATATGAACGGGAATCCACCCGGTATATTATAGAGTGGAACAGACAAAAGCAAATGCTTGCTACCCTTTGAGTAGGACGATTGTCTATCGCAATTTGTACCGCTCCGCCAGATCGAACAGACACACCCGGGTGGACAGTGGTGGGTGGAGGGGTCAAAAACAAAACAAAAATAAAACATAAATAAAAAAATAAATAACTTTTTTTTAAATCTCACCGAAGTCCCTTTGTATGTGAATGTTAAAAAGTAATTTATTTTAAGTTAAAGATGATCAGAAAAAAAAAATGAAATTTTGGGTTCATTGCACTTCAGGAAGCAATAGATAGTGTGCGCTTGGCTAAGAAGCTCACAACATTGCCATCCGGAAATATAACGGACCAACACACAAAACTATGTGTAACCTTAAACGTTTATAGTCTGGTTAATACAGTTTAGTGAGAATTACTCAAAAACGCGGATTGCAAAAAAAAAAAAACAAGAACAAAGACCTGAGTGACGTCAACTTCATTCTATCTAGCCTAAACCATATCAGAGGCATCTATAAATATCGCTGAGCTATATTCAATCTTAGAATGTAATATAACGAAAAACATATCCCAAGTTTCATATCTGTAATACTTTAAATAAATTCAATCTTTAACATCAAGATCAAGATACTACGAAAAAATTGATGCCATGCGTTTAGGTAAAATTACTCACAAGACCCGCCAGTGTAACAGTAGGCTAACATCGATCGTTTATGGCCTGGTTGATATAATTATTTAGTGAGAACTTATCATTAAAATGGATGTCTAAAAACAACAATAAAAAGATGAGAGACGTCAATTCGCTCCTTCTATTCTACACCTTTTCTAGGATGGTGGTAACTGAGAAGGTAATTAAAGTAAAAGAACGCAGAAAATATAAGGAGTGACATCTATAAATAAAATAAACGTAAGAAAATGTTAATATAATGAGAGTTACCTGTCTCGTGACAAATCAAGTGTATTTTTTTTTTAATCCTTTGTTGGTAGCAGTCAGAACATTCCTTATCAAAGATCAAATCACTGTTTCACTCGTGTTTCACTTTAATCAATGATGTGATAAAAACAGCTGATTGGTGACCTAGATTTCACACACCAAAAATGAACACACCTCCTAAGTTGTTATTGTCCGCAGAAATCACAACAGCGTAATTATATTATTAGTTCAACACACCCACCGAAGTGTTTCTATTTCGCCAATGATTCGGTCTCATTTTATCATGATATTTTTGAGGTAAACAATTACATCATTAAGAATTAGTAACTAAAACATGGTTGGTTTTATCAAAATTTGCCCGACAAATAATGGAATTATGAAGAAAACAAGTCGTGGGGCCGCGGTACCTCCCACTCCGCTTTTATCGTCTGCTTTGAGTATGGGCACAAATCGGTATTACAGTAATCGGTACTTACCAAATTTTCT
>NC_088369.1:4704790-4729790 GCF_034508935.2 Berghia stephanieae
TGGTTTTGTCCTAGCCCTGGTCGGAGATGATATTATTCACCTTGTAAATCATTGCTCTGTAATAAGCTGTTTTATGTTTTATTTACATATTATATTGGTTCGACAAATGGATGATGCCAAGTCTGCAAAGATAGATCATCATCAAGCCCTACTGCAACCTCCTCGTGGTGTCGAACGGTAACAGGTCAAGCTGGCCAACTGCAGAGGGCGACAAGAATAGGCAATGGCAAACCATTCTTGTAACTTTGCCGAGTTAACTGCATGAATAAGTCCAAAAAGTTAAACGGTGACAGCGTAAAGGGGAGCATGTTTTCACGGAAGACTGCTGCCTCGCTCGGTTGGGAGCGTGATGTTCGTCAGGTCACACCGAACCGTCAGCCAGTTACTAGGCGAAATAAATTTAACAAATGTGACAAAACCAAAATTGGGACATGGAATGTCAGGACCTGTGCCCAAAAAGGAAAACTAAACAACATTCTGAAAGAAATGAAACGGCTCCAAATAAATATTCTTGGCCTGGCAGAGATGAGATGGAAAGAGCAGGGAACCATGTCAAAACAAGAAAACAACATGACATATAAGATCATATGGAGTGGTGGAACCTCTTTCCAAAAAGGAGTAGGGATGATCTTAGACCAAAAATCAACCAAATTTTACAAAGGGCACGTAGCAATCTCAGACAGAGTTTTGCTGGTTAAGCTAAGAGGACCTGTAGTTGACACCAATATTATTCAAGTTTATGCACCAACAGAAGAGGCGACAGATGCAGATATGACAGAGTTTTACCATTCACTAGACAAAGCAAAACGAATGTGTAAATCACAAGAAGTCCTTATGGTAATGGGGGACCTAAATGCTAAGATTGGCAGAGGCAGAGATGGTGACATAATCGGACCACATGGACTCGGAGACAGAAATGAACGAGGAAACATCTGGGCAGATTGGTGTAGAACAAATAAATTAATGATTTCAAACACCTGGTTTCAACAACACCCAAGAAGAACCTGGACATGGCAATCACCAGGGGACAGAGCAAGGAACCAGATAGACTTTATAGCAGTATCATCAAGATTCAGAAATGGCATATTAAATTGCAAAACCTACCCAGGCGCCGATGTAGACAGTGACCATGTCCCAGTTGTTTGTACAATAAGGATAAAGTTTAAAGCTATTCAGAGAACAGCTGGTAGAATAAAGAGGGATTACAGGTTATGCAAAGACAATGGCATACAAACAAAAATGAGAGAAGAATTTGAAAATGCACTCATGATACAAAGCCAAAGTGAACCTGATAATGAAAAATGTGAAAAACAATTTGATATATTCCAAAAGTGTGTCAAAGCAACTGCAGAAAAGCATTTACCAATAGCTCAAATAAACAGCAAAAAGGAATGGATGACAAATGAAATTCTAAACCTATTTGAAGAAAGACGAAAATGCAACAGAGGGTCTGCAGAATACCAAACATTGAACAACCACATTAAATCCAAATGCATCGAGGCACACGAGAACTATCTAGACTGGAAATGCTGCGAAATCGAAAGAGAATACAAACCCAACCCCCAACAAGCTCACCAAAGAATAAAAGAACTATCAGGGAAAAGGAAAAGCAAAGCAGCAGGAAGTTGTATCCAAAACAAACAAGGGGAACTGCTATTTGAAGAACAACATATAGAAAGCCGATGGGTAGAATACATAGGCGAACTGTACAATGATCCAAATAGAAATGAACCACCACTGAAATTCAAAGAACCATTAAGCGGACCAAACATCACCAAAAGTGAAATTGAACATGCCATGGAACGAATGAGGGATGGTAAAGCAACAGGCCCTGATGAAATATCTGTAGAGGTATTAAAAAGCCTAGGAGATCTAGCAATTGATGAACTTCACATATTATTCAACAATATATACAATACTGGGAAAATTCCAGAAGATCTCTGTAACTCTATTTTCATAGCAATACCAAAGAAAGCAGGTGCAGTCAGATGCGAAAATTTTAGAACTATAAGTTTAATAAGCCACATCAACAAAATACTGTTGCGTATAATTATCAACAGGCTAAGGAATAAGATTAACCCCGAAATCGCAGAAGAACAATATGGATTCCAACCTGACAGAGGGACAAGGAACGCAATATACCTCCTCCGTGTTTTAAGTGAAAGAGCTATACAGGTTCAGACCCACTATACCTCTGTTTTGTCGACTACAAAAAAGCTTTTGATAGAGTACGCCACGAAGAAATACTAAAACAACTGCACTCCATTGGCGCTGATGAGAAAGACCTCAGACTCATGCAAACATTATACTACACCCAGCAGGCATCTATCAAAAACGGAAACTCTACAGGAAATTCCATTCCTATTAAGAAAGGAGTCCGTCAAGGGTGTGTTGCCTCACCAGATCTGTTTAATCTATACCAAGAAACAATCATGAGGGGCATAAATAATATGGAGGGAATAAAAGTGGGAGGTCACAACATAAATAATATAAGATACGCAGACGATACGGTACTCATTGCAACATCAGAAATCCAACTTCAAAAGATTGTTGACAAAGTGGTAGTAGATAGTGAAGCCAAGGGAATGGAAGTGAATATCACCAAAACGGAATGCATGGTAATACAGAAAAACCCTGAAAACAACAACACCTGCAATATAACGATTCACGGCGAGCAACTTACCAACGTAGAAAGTTTTAAATACCTAGGTTCAATAGTGACAACAGATGGAAGATGTAACCGAGACATACGAGCAAGAATAACTCAAGCCAAACAGGCCTTCATGGACCTGGGAAACATTTTGAAAAACAAACAGATGTCGTTCGGGATTAGATTCCGAGTCTTGAAGTGCTACGTGTGGCCAATCTTGTTATACGGATGCGAAAGCTGGACTACAAATGCAGAAACACAAAAGAACATTGAAGCTTTTGAAATGTGGTGCTTGAGAAGGATGCAGAGAATATCGTATACTGCACACAAAACGAACGAAGAAGTGCTAAAACAAACATACCAACAAAGGAAACTAATGCCCTTAATAGTGGATCGACAACTATCCTTTTTCGGACACATAGTAAGGAAAGATAAGAATGAATACCTGGCAAGTTGTGGAAAAATACCTGGTAAACGCGCCCGGGGGAGACAAAGAAAAACACTCATAGACCAACTGAAGGGCTTCACCAGCCTAACAATCCAAGAGCTGTTTGAAAAGGCAAGAGACAGGGAGGAATGGAGAGAGATAATTCATGCAGTATCCGAAGCCTGGACCAGGCATGGAACCTAGAAGAAGAAGAAGACATATTATATATGATTTGTAATCATTTGAGTATATTTCTCTTAGTGGGGACATGTGCTTGTGTCTGGATGAGACTTTTAGGTGATCTCAAACAAAGTACACTGAAAGTGTGCTCTTGGAATCTGCAGTTGTTTCCTATTTGAACCAATTCCCTTTTGTCTTACCTTTTCTTGGGTGCTTTAATTGTAATTCTATAACTTTTAACTATCCCATATTCTTCCTTTTTACTGGCGCTGATAAGACCTTAATGTGTTTCAAGCGCCGTAAAAACCTTTAAAACATTTTTTTTTTAAAAAAACAATCTCAGGCTCCAGCAAGAGGATAAAAAGCTTAAAGGGGCTGATCTATCCTGAAGTAACATCAGTATTCATGCAAGAAGCACCAAGGGGAGGAAACATCATAAAAGATCCTACTAAAAGAATGCCTGCATCCCACAACGACAGGAAATACTGTGTTTCCTCAAATCGCATCTAAACAGGACATGGCAGAACTGCATCAAATAATATGTGCAGATGGAAACTTGGGAACAGGGATACCTGCCGGAAATGTCAGGCAGCTCCAGAGACCAGTGATCACATCGTCCTCCACTGTCCAGTAACTAAAATTGAAGTTGGCTATGCAACAGTTCTTATGGAGGAGGAAGACTTTCGAAGCTGGGTTGACGAAATGAATTTGGAGGTGTAGCCTTAAGCTACTACGACTATGACTACTAGTATTCGTGTAGCCGACAGAGAAAAATTGAAGTCCTTGGTAGATTCCTTTACACACCTCGGTCGTCGCCTTCGTAAACGCAAAGCCTGATACTACCATAGCCATCGTAAAGTCATAGCCTGACACTGACCAAAAAATGACGTCAAAAGAAAACAAATCGTGAGTTGTATTCAATAGTTCAACCAATGAAATAACTTGTTTTCTTGAGCTCTACTAACGACAACTCACTAGACGCTACACAAACCTAAAAAATGACGTCAAACTGCAAGTCCTAGAGGGTTCTTGTATCAGGCTATAGAAAGATCGAAGTTGACGTCACTCGGGTCTTTGTTATTGTTTTTTGCCATCCGGGTTTATGACTAATTCTCACTGAACTGCATTATCCGGACTGTAAAAGTTCATGGTTACACAGAGTTTTGAAAGTTGGTTCGTTATACTTCCGGATGGCAATGTTGTGAACTTATTAGCCAAGCGCATACTATCTAAATGTTAAAGATGGCTATGATACTACTGCCAACAAACTACGTCATAAAAGAAGACGACGATCACTAAACAAAAGTGAAAAGTGAATAGATAGTTGTTTGAAGTATACCGTGCTCTGGGGAAAAAGAAAACAAAACAAAACAACAACACACATTTAGAAATTCACCAGAAGTGCTCATTTAAACAAATGATTCTATTGGTGGAGCTAATTATGATTACACTTCAGAATAAGTGTTTTTATGACGATCTTTTTTTTTCTTTTTTTTTTTTTTTTTTTTTTTTGGCGGGGGGGGGGGGGGGGGGGGGGGGGGGGGGTCTAGTGGTATGACACTCGCTTTCGGATCGGAAGGTCCTGGGTTCGAGCCTCGCGCTCGGCGCATAGTTGAGTCATTGGAAAAGGCTCTTTCCTCACATTCTCTCACCGTACTCGGGTGTAAAATGAGTACCTGGCCGTTAACAGCGTTGTCTTTGTCCGAAAAATTGTAATATCGCCTAACAGGCGTCATGTCTAGTCCTACATGTTAAATGTTGCTGTTGACCAGGGACCCCTTGTAAAGCGATTTGAGCACATTTAGTGGATACTGTTCTATATAAAGCTCGATTTTAGGAGTTTACGAAGGCCACGCCACAGTTCGATAAGGATTAAGTGCGTTCTACAAGAGCGGAATTATGCGCAACGTGTCTTCTAAGAGCATACCGTCAAAGTGCCTTATCGCTGGCTCGAATCCATAGTGGTACTTCATAGTTTAAGCCCTCTAAGCGTGTGTTTCGAGGACCACGTTAGTATAGAATGAGTCGTACGAGGTAATGTTATGCTACACAGGAATCGACGAGATTGCCGAGTAGATAAGGTGTTGTATTGCTGTGTTTGTAAGAAGTGGTAACCAGTGTCTCTGGTGTTCAAATTAAATGGTAAGATCGGCTAACAGGCTATGTGGTCTTGTGGTATAACACTCGCTTTCGGAGCGGAAGGTCCTGGGTTCGAGCTCGCTCGGCGCATAGTTGAGTCCTTGGAGAAGTAATAATAATACATGACATTTATAACGCGCATTTTCATCACTGGGTGATGCTCAATGCGCGAAACAATAATACAGTGACATTATTATACAAATGAAACATTATACAAACTACATCAACATAATATTATCATTATACAACAATGTAATAACTAAACATAAAGTCATTAATACAAGATATGTTATAATACATCCACATGCTATGTCAAATACGGAAATAATATAAAATAATGATATAATAACATAAACTAAATTAACATTCATATTGGGGTCAAATTACAAAGATGCATTAATCAAGATGTGTTTTAACAAAGAGATGGTGTTTTAACTTTGACTTAAATATTGATAAGGACTGCGCTTCTCTTATTCTTTTAGGAAGAGAGTTCCAGATGGAAGGTCCGACGTGACTGAACGATCTGCCGCCGTAAAATTTATATTTATATTTATTTGTAACAATTAATTTTGTAGAATCTAGTGCAGAACGTAGACTCCTCGTTGGCTTATAAGTTTCTAAAAATTCAGTAATATACAATGGTGCTTGATCATTAAGGCACTTATAGCACAATACTGCTAGTTTAAATTCGATTCTCACATTAACTGGTAACCAATGCAGCTCATACAAAAGTGGCAACGAGTAGGATGTTATCTTCTTTCTTAAAATCAATTTAGCAGCCGCATTCTGGATACTTTGAAGGCGTGATATTTTATCGTTGCTTACATTCGAGATTAACGAATTAAAGTAATCTATTTTAGATAGTATGAAAGATGTTATTAGTTTGCATGTTACTTCTCTTGTTAGGAAAGGTCTAACTGAAGCAATTCTTTTTAAGCCTATTGTCAAACTTCTACATAGAGAATCAAACTGTGCCTGCATAGTCATATGTTGATCTAGCATTACCCCGAGGTTTTTCACACACGTTGAGAGGTTAATTGTGCACCCATTTATATTTAGAGTAAACTTCAGAAAATCATCTTTCAAAACACTTTTTCTACCACACACCATCACCTCTGTCTTTTCATTATTCAGCTTTAACTTGTTAATTTCCATCCAGCATTTAACATCTCTAATACAGTCTTCAACACGGGTAATTAATGATGGGATATTACTAGGGATATCGCTTACATAGATCTGAGTGTCATCAGCATAGAAATGATACATTAATTTATTTTTAACAAAAATATCCGAAAGAGGTTGAGTATAAAGAGTAAAAATAACAGGACCAAGGACAGACCCCTGCGGAACGCCGTAATTTAGAGGAAATGTTTCTGATACTGCGCCATCGATCAGAACCGACTGAGATCTTGATGTTAGGTATGATTTAAACCAACTAAGCGCAGTGTCTCTAATTCCAAAAGTAATTTCTAATCGTTTAATAAGTATCTCGTGATCAATGGTGTCAAATGCAGCCGAAAGGTCCAACATAGTCAATAAACAGACATGATTTTTGTCAATACTATTAAGAATATCAGTGCATACTTTTAAAAGGGCAGTTTCAGTGCTATGATGCGATTTATAGGCAGATTGGAAAATTTCACTTAAATTATTTAGATGGATATGATACAAAAGTCTTTTTAACACAATGCGTTCAAGCACTTTGGATAGATATGGAAGGTTGGAGACAGGTCTGTAATTTTTCAGTTCGTTTACATTTAGATCGGACTTCTTTAATAGTGGTTTAACAATGGCACGTTTAAACGAGTCGGGGAAACTACCTGAGACAAACGAATTATTTATAAGTTCAGTTATTGTTGGTAACAGTTCTTCAATACAAGTCTTAAGAATACTAGTTGGGATGGGGTCTAATAAGTCACAATATTTTGATGGGCTATCTAAAATGGCTGACTTCACTTCATCTTCAGTGGCTGGATCGAAAACATGTAGTGGCGTTCCATGGAATGGTCCAAAGCTCGGTGACGATGATGATGATGTATTGTCTAAGTTTTCCCTAATGGATTTTATCTTGTCGTGGAAATAGTTGGCAAAATTTTGAGCTAGTTCGGTGTTATTTCTAGACGCTGGAAGGGGTGTGGATTTCTTACTGCCAAGAAGGTCGTTTGCGGTGGAAAACAGTTCTTTGCAAGATGTAATGCTTTGAAATTTTTCGTTGTAGTGGGCCTTTTTTGCGCATGTGATGGCGTTATAAAGAGCCGACTTAGCTGCTTTGTAGATATCTTTAAATACCGTTAGGCCACTCTTTCGCCATTTCCTTTCAGCCTGTCTCTTTTTTCTCTTTAATTCCTTTATCTCGGAATTGAACCATCGCGAGTGTGGTCGGAGAAGGCAATTTACTCACATTCCCTCATCGTACTCAGGTGTAAAATGAGTACCTGGCTGTTAACAGCATTGTATCGGTCCGAAAAAAATCGCATTATCGCCTAACAGGCGTCGTGTCCCGTCCTACATGTTAAATGTTGCTGTTGGCCAGGGACCCTTGTAAAGCGCTTTGAGCGCGTTTAGTGGATATTGCGCTATATAAAAGCTCACAGCTCAAGTATTCACGCATAATCGACTTATCATGACCAGCGATGCTGTAGTCTGGAAAAACCCACATTAACCAGGTTTGAAATTTTTTTCCAAGATGAGGGTCATTTAAATCGATCGATATTTGAAGGACGAGTTTTCTGGCCAAATGTTTAAATATTATGGGTTTTTCCAGAGTACGGCAGAGCTGTGCAAGACTATTTTAAGTTCACAATTCTCTTCAACAGTCGTAACGTCACTTCCTTCCTAATGACGCATGGTAACTTAGTAACACTGGCTCTAAACTATCGGAACAGTGGCGGACGCCCTTATGAAATATTTCTCCGGCGAGCATAAAAGCGTATCCAGAGGGAAAAAAAAAACATAAATTTTATCATGTTTTGGCTTTTACACATTCTGATCACAAGGCATATGAAAAGTTCTAGTCAGCATGAAGAATAAAAAGTAACGATTTTCTTTGTTTAGAACCAAGATGGCAACCGTTTCTGGGCGACGTGACATCAGACTAATGAATCCAATTCCCCTTCTTATAACATGGCCTTTTTTTCTCTGTCTCCAATCTACAAACTCAAACATCTTCAAATATTCAATAGCAGCATCCAGCACTATCAAAGACTGGGACGCTCTTCCCGAATCATGTGTGAACACAACAGATTTGAACACTTTTCACGGAAGATTATCAAAATTCTTGAGCCTAAACACAAACAATGGCTGTCACATTCAACGACTCTCTCTCTGCCCTCTATTACGAATACTCAGAATTGAGGTGATTTCGATTACCATTAATTTAGACTCTGATCGTAGCCATCGTTTTCTCTTATCGCCTGACACTAGGACCGTCGCCATCGTAAAGTAATAGCCTGACACTGACCAAAAAATTTACGTCAAAATGCCAGTCTTTTCCCTTAAAAGAAAACAAATCGTGAGTTGTATTCAATGGTTCACCAATGGGACTACTTGTTTCCATGAGCACACTACTAACGACAACTCACTATCCGGTACAAAAATCAAATAATGACGTCAAAATGCCCGTCTTTTTGGGTTTCAGTGTCAGGCCGTAGTCATCGTTATGTTATAGCCTGACACTGAAATCCAAAAGGACTGGAGTTTGACGTCATTATTTGGTTTTTACACCGCTTAGTGAGTTGTTAGTAGAGCTCATGGAAAAAGTTACTTCATTGGTTGAACTATTGAATTCAACTCACGATTTGTTTTATTTTGTGGCAAAAGACTGGCATTTTGATGTCACTTTTTGGTCAGTATCAGGCCATAACTTTACGAAGGTCACGGTCAAGCTATACATAAGGTTACACATACATAGTTTTGTGTGTTGGTTATACTTCCGGATTCCAATGTTGTGAGCTTCTTAGTCAAGCGCATACTATCTTTAGATTTGTGGATGTAAATGGGCAGGCGTCGGTGTTGAAAACATATTTGTTCTTAAAATCAAACACGTAAAATAATGCATTGCTTATTTTTTATTTTTTGTTATTCTTTTCTAAATATCTTTTTTCTTTTAAAATTCTGGATGCGAAATTTTATGATTTTTCGTACAAAATCCGCGGGGAGAGAAGAATGAATGGGGAAAGTATCACGAGGAAAGAAAACTACATTGCCTTCATTTTTGCCCACTCCTCACTTCCCGAAGTAAGGGAGACTATTCTTGACTTTTGTAGGAAGAAAACACTTCGATTTTTAGATCTCGACTTCAACGTTCAAATTTTCTGGATTAAGTTGGACCAAAAACAATTTCTAACGCTTTGGCAATATAACCATGGCACACATGTCACTAAATTCTTATTTGCATGCGGTATGTTCTGATTTTAATTCGTAGTTCTGCCTTTCTCAGGTTTAAATCCAAGTCACAAAGAGTCAAGAGTGTTTTTAATTTTAAAATGTTTTTTTTTCTTCGTTTTGATTTTTCCATTCCAACTTCCAACTCAACAAATTACCCCATAGTCGCAACACCCAAACTACAACATCTATCATCCCTATCACTAAAGTAAAAGCTACACAAACTAACCACAACCACCACCACGTCATCATCATCCAACCACTGTCGTCACTAAGACTGGTAAACTAAACGTCCATTTGGCACTCCAGCAATGGGCTGATATAAATGGCTTAGTACCTGTGACCCGATTTTTTAAATTTGAGTGCACATTTACCACTACAATCATCAAACTCAAACCACTACTACTTTCATCAAACCTAAAATTTGAAATTTGAAGATTTAATATAATATAATATTCCGGAAAAGTAAATGTCCCTGGATTTTGAAATTGAGGAGAGGCATGTCTATTACTATTATTATAAGTATATTAGTACTTTTACTTTTATGTGCAAGCTGGTTTTTCAAATGACAAGGTAGATTTTGATTCGTACATGATTACACTTACTACTACTACTGCTTACTACTTTTATATTGATTGTTGCACTGAATACTTTAAAAAAAATTATTGGTTTTGCTTCACAGGTTGATGAGGCCATTCAAAATTATGAAAGTGACGATGCTGCTGTAAGTACACTACTGCACCATCCCTTGTTTGCTTTTAATCTTCTCCACTTTGGCAACACCGAGGAATAGCATTGGCTAGCTATTTCAGTCTCTATGTCTATATAACAATGGTAAAGAGAAATAAAATATAAATAAGGTTGCATGATCTGGGATCGTGGATAGCTCATACGGTAGAGTCACGCTCTCACCAACCAGGCGGAGTTGTCGTACCAGTAAGGTCGCGGGTTCAAACCCCCATCACTGCCGCGAAAATTTGTTATTCTCTATTGTCTTCTGGCACTTTCCTACTCACTTCATCTCTTGTTCCCAGCAAGTGCCTGCTTCACTCACTTTTCTTGAATTTTTAGCCCTTCAGAGCCATGGAACCCGAGTTTATCTTGGTTTCCATATGGTGAAGTGGACAATAGCAATTGTTCGCTTCCATTTCAATAGGACACTAGTCTATCACAAAATACTTTCCACCAGATCTAACAGTTCCAGCTGCCCAATCATTGCTGGGTGGACAGGGGGATCAGATGAAAATCTTTACATCACTCTGGATCGATCTCTGTCCCTTGAAGGTCAATTTGTTTTCTGAACATTTAGTTTTGAATTGTGGTCTATAGTTTTGGATTACATTATTTATCGCAAACATGCTAAACAATGCTTTACTTTAAAAAAGGAAATTGATGTCTTTTTTAAAGTATTGAATGTAAAATTTGGATGCCTTATTTTTGCTAAAATCATTCAAACGAAAACCATAGATTCCAATTTCAAGTTTGCTGTTTTTTAATGTTGCTTTTTAAAAATTTATATTTTATATTAAAAAAAAAAAAAAATCTTAGTCGTACTAACATTTTAAAAAAACCCACTAAATTTCATGTAAGCAAATACATTTTTATGGAAATACAGTCCAAAATTGCAGAGTTTTTACCATGACAATAATGATTTTCCAAATTTCATGCATCACAAAATATGTATGATTGAAGCAGGTTGATACGGCAACTTTTGTCTCAGGGTACTTTTACAAAAAGTAATAAGACAATTAAAATATATACAATATCTACACAAATGATTTGAAAAAAGCCCAAAAAATAATGGGTGTGATTTGGTTATTTAAATAATCCGATTTTAGTGAAATTCTTTGAGGTGAATTCATCTGGGTTTTTAAAATTAAAAAAAAATTATTTTAAAAAATTTCGTTTTGTTTTTTTTTTTACAAAATACTTTTCAGCGCTTGATTTCCTTCCGTGATGTCCACATTGCCAGCCCCCTTCTCCATCTGGACAAGGCCGATAACCAGTGTCGTCGTGTTCTCATGTCACCTTACGATGAGATAGTGGCCTCTCACCTCAGGTAGATTTGATTCCATTTAAGATTGAAATTCATTGAAATGATCATAACGGATTGACAATAAACTAGAGATTGAGATTTTTTTAAAAGTGCAATATCCACTAAACATGCTCAAAGTGCTTTACAAGGGGTCCCTGGCCAACAACAACATTTTACATTTAGGACGGGACACGTCGCCTGTTAGGCAATATTACAATCAGGCCTGTAAATCTTCCGTCTATTGTCGGATTTCCGACAGTACGATTTTGCTCTATAAGTGCTAAAAAAAATAAAAAATAAAAGATAATAGTAAAAATAAAATTCGTAACGCCAAAGAACAGAACTAATAAAAAATGAAATAAAAGACTTTTATTTCGTTCCTCGAAAAAATTAGATTTTATTCCGTTTCAAATGCCGACTTAAAAAAACAACACACAAAATTTTTTTTTATTGTCTCATCAAAGACAAAACATGCCGTCTATCAGTTAGCTATAATATTATCATGCCACCTACACGCTCCACGAGACGTTTATGTATTCACTGCTTGGCTACTGTGCCACTGCCAGCGAGAGAGAGGTCGCGAAGTTTGCGCGATTCGTCTTCACACACACACATAGTCAGTAAATAACGCACACACAGAAGTGTGTCGAACCGGACCGGAAGGTTTCTCTCTATTTTGCTACACACATGCATATCTCCGGTTCTTATTTCTCAGTCTCTATATTTCTTTGGTTCCGTCCCGATGTGGCACGGAAATCATATAATGCGAAATAATTATTTTTCTTCGAAATATATATTCTTCTTCGAAAGCTCTCACACCACCGCACCACCTCCTCCTCTTCTTCTTCTTCTTCTTCTTCTTCTTCTTCTTCTTCTTCTTCTTCTTCTTCTTCTTCTTCTTCTTCTTCTTCTTCTTCGTCGTCATCGTCTTCTTCTTCTTCTTCTTCTTTCTTCTTCTTCTTCTTCTTCTTCTTCTTCTTCTTCTTCTTCTTCTTCTTCTTCTATAAGAATTTCTATATAAAAATTAATCCAAATAAACGAAAGAATCAGCGTAAACATTTAACACAAACAGGAGTGAAGATACGCAGATCCCGTGTCGAGCACTAGATGTCTAGATACACATCCTTCAAAAGGGTAGGAATTGTTCCCTTCCTTTCATTTTACAACTAACTCAGACCAGGGACCTTAAATAATTGGGATTTTTTTTTTTTTATACCATAAAATAAGGACCTCATTATAAATAAGTAGGGGAAAGTGACATGATTTGACTAGTCAATTGATGTGTCATATCTGTGTTGTGTCCATATTTTTGTCCTGTTGTGTCTATTTTCGCGTGTTCAAAAAGTTCTGACAATTTTTTCACCAACCATTTACAGGCCTGTACAATCTGTTAACGGCCAGGTACTCATTTTACACCTTAGTACGGTGAGAGAATGCGAGGTTTGAACCCAGGACCTTCTGATCCGAAAGCGAGTGTCATACCACAAGACCTCAAAGCCGCAGAGATCTTCTCAATCCATCAAAGCCATTAGGCCTATAAAGACGGAGTTTATCCCGGTTTCTTAGTATGAAATTTACAATAGCTATTGCTTGCTACCCTTAGGATAGGACACCAGTCTATGGTCTAAAAGACCCAGCTACTCAATAACTGTTGGGTGGATGGGGAGGTCAGACAAAATACTTGGCTTTACCCAGGATCGATTCAGGTCCCTTTCCGTATGAAGTAAATGCTCTACCAACTCAGCTATTGTGACTCCCAAGTGAGATGGCAACAACTTAAGATAATGTTTACATATTGATTTAAAGATTATGTAAACTTTCCACACTTCTTTTTAAATCTCAAATTTCGGACTTCCCAACCAGTATAAAATTACATACATAAATGAGAAAAATTGAAATAATATGAAAAATCGAAATCTTATGATACTTATTATAACTAACAATAGACAAATGAAATGGACGTTTCAATTCAACCATCGAATTCAAATGTTTATGTGAATGTCTTGGGTTGATTTGCGGAGGCAGGCTGAATTTTTGGGGGATGGTTTGTTTTTTCTTGTATTTTTCTTTCTGCTTTGTCTGGCTTTGTTTCATACACACCGTTTCAGATTTTATGTTTTACACCAGTGCCTGCTGCGTTATTTGTCCCTATAAATAATTAATGGTCTGAGGGAGTCCCAAGTCTTTGCCTGCCTTTAAAAAGAATCTCAAGACACATCTTTTCTGTATTTGCTTTTACTGACGTTACATACCTTTGATTTGTCTATAAATTGTTTGTATTGTTTGCTCGATTGTAAATATTTTTTTTTTCAATTGATAATTTAGATTGTAAGGTGCCCAGAGCTTGTATTTTTACAAAATTAAAAAAAAAATTGAGCTTTTATATAGAGCAATTTCCACTAAATGTGCTCAAAGCGCTTTACAAGGGGTCCCTGGTCAACAGCAACATTTAATATGTAGGACGGGACATAACGTCTGTTAGGCGATATTACAATTTTTCGGACAAAGACAACACTGTTAACGGCCAGGTACTCATTTTACACCTGATTACGGTGAGATAATGTGAGTAAAGAGCCTTTTCTAAGGACTCAACTATGCGCCGAGCATGAGGCTCGAACCCAGGACCTTCTGATCCAAAAGCGAGTTTTATACCACTAGACCACATATCCGCACAAGAGAATGAACGCTGTATACATGTGTATTATTATTATTATTATTATTATTATTATTATTATTATTATTATTATTATTATTATTATTATTATTATTATTATTATTATTATTATTATTATTATTATTATATTATAATAAATATCTCCATGATGCATATATTTTTATTATTATTAATATTTTAAAAAAATATCCAGATGCTGCAAAGCTGTGGTGGAGCACAATTTCATCGAGGCCTACAACAGTCAGTCAAATGTTGTCCAGTATCCTTTTTTATAGTTTATCATGGTCAGATGATGTAACTTGCATTACTTACTTACTTACTTACTTACTTACTTACTTACTTACTTACTTACTTACTTACTTACTTACTTACTTACTTATACTTACTTACTTACTTACTTACTTACTTATTACTTACTTACTTACTTACTTACTTACTTACTTACTTACTTACTTACTTACTTATTTACTTACTATACTTACTTACTTACTTACTTACTTACTTACTTACTTTACTTACTTTACTTACTTACTTACTTACTTACTTACTTACTTACTTACTTACTTACTTATTACTTACTTACTTACTTACTTACTTACTTTACTTACTTATTACTTACTTACTTACTTACTTACTTACTTATTTACTTACTTACTTACTTGCGGGTGGTTGGATGGGAGCATCACCCTTGAATCATATACCTATGATGTTCGCATGGGTGTACGATCCGATAGTGATGTCGTTTCTTCTTTTCTTTACTAGCCTATCCTGCTTCTTTGGTTTGTGATTGTATTTTTGACAGGGATATTTTTTTTCCTGTAAATCCTCTGCCTGTTTGTTCTTGGTTATTTATAATTTAGCTTATGATATCTTAGGTTATGATTTTGATTGACATTAGTACTATTTTGTTAGATTGCTTTTTTTTTGCTTCAGCGGTCTCTCATATAACTTCAATTGTGTTGGAAGAGACCTAAGCAACAAACAAAAAAATATTATAACTTACTATTACTTATTCTTATTACATTACTTATTTCAACTTATATTATCTTATTACTTACTTTACTTATACTTACTTTAACTTACTATACTTATTACATTACTTACTTACTTACTTACTTACTTACTTACTTACTTACTTACTTATTCTTATTATTACTTTACTTTATCTTACTTATCTTA
The DNA here is from genome assembly GCF_034508935.2 of Berghia stephanieae. NCBI lineage: Eukaryota > Metazoa > Mollusca > Gastropoda > Nudibranchia > Aeolidiidae > Berghia > Berghia stephanieae. The sequence continues at coordinate 4,720,458 of NC_088369.1, forward strand.
CCTATTACTTACTTACTTATTATATTTATTTACTTATACTTACTTATTATTACTTACTTACTTACTTACTTAACTTACTTACTTACTTACTTACTACTTACTTTTCTACTTTACTTTACTTACTTACTATTACTTACTTACTTCTATACTTACTTACTTATATCTTACTATTATTACTTACTTACTTACTTACTTACTACTATACTTAACTCTTACTTACTTACTTACTTACTTACTTACTTATACTTACTTACTTACTTACTTATTACTTAATACTTACTTATACTCTTACTTACTTACTTACTTACTTATTACTATTACTTATTACATTATTACTTTACTTATTACTTACTTACTTACTTACTTACTTACTTTACTTACTTACTTACTTACTTCTTACTTATTTACTTACTTACTTACTTACTTACTTACTTATTTACTTACTTATTACTTACTTACTTCTTACTTATCTTACTTCTACTTTTACTTATTACTTACTTACTTACTTACTTACTTACTTACTACTTACTATTACTTACTTATTATACTTACTTACTTATCTTACTTACTTTACTTACTTACTTACTTACTTACTTACTTACTTACTATTACTTACTTACTTACTTATTACTTACTTACTTACTACTTTACTTACTTACTTACTTATTTACTTACTTACTTACTTATTACTTTACTTACTTTATTACTTATTACTTACTTACTTACTTTACTTTACTTACTTACTTTTTACTTACTTACTTACTTACTTACTTACTTACTACTTATCTTACTTATACTTATTTACTTACTATTTACTTACTTACTTACTTACTTATTTACTTACTTACTTACTTACATTATCTTACTTACTTATCTTACTTACTTACTTACTTACTTACTTACTACTTATACTTACTTATTTACTTACTTATCTTACTTACTTACTTATTTACTTATATTACTTACTTACTTATTACTTACTATTACTTACCTTACTTATTATTTACTTACTTTTACTTACTTATCTTACTATATTACTTACTTACTTACTTTTACTTACTTACTACTTATCTTATCTTATTATTTTACTTATTTCTTACTTACTTACTTATTTACTTACTTATACTTACTTACTTGACTTACTATTTATTATTCTATTTTTTACTTACTTCTTAATTACTTATTTACTTATTACTTATTACTTACTTACTTATTTACTTATTATATTACTTACTTACTTACTATTTACTTACTATTACTTACTTACTTACTTATTTACTTACTACTTACTATTACTTACTTACTTATTTACTTCACTTATTACTTACTATTTACTTACTTACTTATTTTACTTACTTACTTATTACTTTATTTACTTACTTATTATTACTTATCTTACTTACTTACTTACTATATTTACTTACTTTACTTACTTTACTTACTTACTTCTTATTACTTACTTTACTTACTTATTACTTTACTACTTCTTATTTACTTACTTACTTATTTACTTACTTACTTACTTACTTATTTACTTACTTACTTACTTATTTACTTACTACTTACTATATTTACTTACTTACTTATTATTACTTACTTATATTTATTACTTATTTATTCTTACTTACTTTTTACTACTTATTTACTTACTTACTATACTTACTTATTACTTACTATTTACTTACTTATTACTATACTTACTTATTACTTACTCTTGTAACAGATGGAGCTACTCATGTCTTCACATTTGTCCTTTTTTGTTCAATGTCTTTTTATATATTTTGTAACTAATAAACAACAACAGAAATTACGCATCACTAATGCTGGTATTTTACCTTGACTGAATCAGCTAAGTGTGTAGTCATATGGCTGTTGTAATGACATTGTAACGAATAAACAAGGACTGCAATCACAAGTGGTTAAAACTAGTATTTTCAGTTTATAACGAAAAAATGGACGACTAATAATACTAGCATTTTACCTTGTCCCTGTCAGCCAAGTCTTTCTGCCATTGTAACGAATAAACACCGACAGTAATCACTCATGATCAATACTATTATTTTACTTGTCCCTGTCATCCTAATGTGTAGTCTTCATGGCTGTTGTTTTCTTATTGTATCAAATAAATGATGACTGAAATCACACATTGATAAAACTAGTATTTTACATTGTCCCTGTCAGCCAAGTCTTTCTGCCATTGTAACGAATAAACAACGACAGTAATCACTCATGGTTAATACTAGTATTTTACCTTGTCAGTGTCATCCTAATGTGTAGTCTTCATGCCTGTTGTTTTCTTATTGTATCAAATAAATGATGACTGAAATCACACATTGATAAAACTAGTATTTTACATTGTCCCTGTCAGCCAAGTCTTTCTGCCATTGTAACGAATAAACAACGACAGTAATCACTCATGGTTAATACTAGTATTTTACCTTGTCAGTGTCATCCTAATGTGTAGTCTTCATGCCTGTTGTTTTCTTATTGTATCAAATAAATGATGACTGAAATCACACATTGATAAAACTAGTATTTTACATTGTCCCTGTCAGCCAAGTCTTTCTGCCATTGTAACGAATAAACAACGACAGTAATCACTCATGGTTAATACTAGTATTTTACCTTGTCAGTGTCATCCTAATGTGTAGTCTTCATGCCTGTTGTTTTCTTATTGTATCAAATAAATGATGACTGAAATCACACATTGATAATACTAGTATTTTACCTTGTCCCTGTCAGCCAAGTCTTTCTGCCATTGTAACGAATAAACGACAGTAATCACTCATGATCAATACTAGTATTTTACCTTGTCCCTGTCATCCTAATGTGTAGTCTTCATGGCTGTTGTTTTCTTATTGTAACAAATAAATGATGACTGAAATCACGCATTGATAATACTAGTATTTTAACTTGTCTGCGTCAGCCAAGTGTGTAGTCTTTATGACATTGTAACGAATAAATGATGACTGAAATTACACATTGATAATACTAGTATTTTAACTTGTCTGTGTCAGCCAAGTGTGTAGTCTTTATGACATTGTAACAAATAAATGATGACTGAAATCACACATTGATAATACTAGTATTTTAACTTGTCTGTGTCAGCCAAGTGTGTAGTCTTTATGACATTGTAACAAATAAATGATGACTGAAATCACACATTGATAATACTAGTATTTTAACTTGTCTGTGTCAGCCAAGTGTGTAGTCTTTATGATATTGTAACAAATAAATGATGACTGAAATCACGCATTGATAATACTAGTATTTTAACTTGTCTGCGTCAGCCAAGTGTGTAGTCTTTATGACATTGTAACGAATAAATGATGACTGAAATTACGCATTGGTTCCTATCGGAATAGGGTGTGGCTTATACCCAGGCTTATGCTAGGATAAATTTAATTTTAAAAAATAGTGCAGCTCAGTGTGTCTTATAGTCTGGAAAATGTGTTAGGCTAATTAGTGAATTATAGTATTGATATGTTGATTTTGGCTCACATACAACAACAACAACAACAACCTGCAATGTTGTATAATATCTCTGACATGTAGATTAGTCTTTCTCTCTCTAGATTCTTCTCATAGACTTAGAAACTTCTTGACTCTCATATTAAATGAATGGCAGTAGTCCTTTAGAGATATTTAAAACCAATTTTAGTTAGTGCTTCTTTTAGTCCAGAAAATATGGTGTATGCTATTTAATGAGTCATATTGATGTGCTGTATTTGGCTCACGTGATACAACAACAACATACAAGGACGTGTATTTCTGACAAGTAGATTAGTCTCTTTCTTTCTAGATTCTTCTCATAGACTGAGAAAGTGGGTGGGGTTCCTGACCTCCCATAGTGGGCAGGGGGGTACATACTGTGTCTACTATCCCCTTATAACAGTTTTCCAACATGCCTTCTGTCTTTGTCTTGGAATGAGATTACTTGGTTTTGTCCTGGCTCTGGCCGGATACCCTGGCTGGGAGGGAAACAGTCAAATGTATAGTTAAGTTTTGGGAGATGATATTTTTTTTCCCTTGTAAATCATCTCTCTGTTATGCACTGTATTATGTATTATATATATTTTATTTGTAAACATTTGAGTGTTTTCCTCTTAGTGGGGACTGTGCCTGTGTCTGGATGAGACTTTTAGGTGATCTCATACTAAGTACATTGGTGGTATGCTCTTGGAATCTACATCTGATCCCTATTTATTCCCAGTTCCCCTTTGTCTTGCTTTCTCTTGACTGCTTTAATTGTAATTCTAGAACTTTTTGCTTTCCCATTTTCTTCCTTTTTACTGGCACTGATATAACCTAGATGTGTTGCAAGCGCCGTAAAACCCTTAAAAAAAAATTAATTAAAAATTTAAAAAGACTGAGAAAGCTTTTTACTCTGCCTTGTTCTTCTGAATGGCTGTAGTCCTTCAGAGCCATTAGGCCCATGGAGCAGGAGTTTATCCTCGCTTCTTATATAGTGTGCTACCCTTTGGATAAGGTGCTAGTTTATCGCAAAGTACTTTCCACAAGACCTTACAGAACCAGCTACCCATTCACTGCTGGGTGGACAATGGGGGTCGGAAAAATTAAAAAAAAAATTTCTTCTAGCTCTCGGGGCACCCTTACATGATTGGGCGATCAAGAAAATTTGTTTGATTCACTTTCACAATAGAATGTGATGGGTCGTGGATAGCTTATACGGTAGAGTCACGATCTCCCCAGCCAGGCGGAGTTGTCGTACCAGTAAGGTCACGGGTTCGAGCACCCATTGCCACCGCAAAGTTTTTATTCTCTGTTGTCTTCTGGCACTTTCCTATTCATTTCATTTCTTAATAAGAGTCACTGAGTTATTAGATATATTCTCATTTCTGGATACGGTTCCTTGACATGTCCCAAGAGCTTTCTTGAAGGCCCTTCAAGGGCAGAAAGAGGATAACTGGGCCCTTCCGATGATGTTTGCCATTGCTCTTGATCTACGGTTGTTTGCAGTCAGTGTAAGTTGTATAGACCAAAAATAGGTGATTCAGAACTCATTAAATAGATTCTCTCTTATAATAGGCCTTTTTTATGTAAACGTTTTAAGGTTACTTACAGTAGGTTTTCTGTTGGTGTGCTTTATCTGTGGGGCAGAACTGGTGACTATTTCATACCTGACTATTATTACGGACCGTTCGTAATTGTTACGGAAGTGTAAGGACAATTACAGACTTACGGAAATAGAAGAAAAATTACTGATACAACTGGTCGCAACATTAAATTAAATGTTTTTTTTTTTTTTTTTTCATTATTTACCGCATGCTACAATAAAAAATCTCAATGCTAGGGAAAGACAATGGTGTGATAGCCTTTTGTAAGGAAAAGAACCCCAATATTATTTTATCAGGCTGTCCTCTATCTAACATGGTAAGTTTATTTTACATATATAAAAGAGTGTATCTATGATTATAATTTTTGTTTGCTTAAGTATTACTGAAATTTAACAATTAATTACTGATGAATTTTGTATTTCTTACTGAATTTGAAATTTTCAAGTAGGCAGGTATGCTATTTTGTTTAAACAAATATCATCTATTGTAGCACACACACACACACACACACACACACACACACACACACACACAAAGAAACAAACAATGGATATCCTTTTACCTTCCTTTCTTCTTTCTTATTTATCATTGAGCAGTATTTTATTGATATATTGGATAAATAGATAATAATGAATAATATTACTCACATTCTCTCATCATGTTCAGGTGTAAAATGAGTGCCTGGCCGTTAACGTTGTTTGTTTCTGTCGAAAAAAAAAAAATGCAATATCGTCTAACAAGCGTCATGTCCCATTCTACATGTTACGTGTTGCTGTTGTACAGGGACCCTTTGTAAAGCGCTTTGGGCACGTTTAGTGGACACTGCGCTATATTTTTTTAAAAGCTCAAAAAGCTCGAGTTTGATGGTGTTAAAAAAATATATAAATAAATAAAATTCCCTTTATTCATCCCCAAGGGGAAATTTATCTTTAGGGTCTATTCCAAGGGAAAACTGGAATAATCCAGGTGTCAGTCGCAGAGCAGCGTCGCAAAGTGAGCTAGGGCGAAGTGACTTTCTCAAGGCCACACATGGCAGCGGTGGGTGATTGAACTCGGTACCTTTCGGGTAGGAAGCAAAGACCGTACCACTGATCCACGCTGCCCCTTGATAAAATAGTCTTTTTTCTCTTTCAGGCTGACATTCAGGTGTCCAAGAAAAATCGACGGAAGGCAGGAGAGATGTTGGAGAAGGCAGCGGAGAATCTCATGTCTTTGTTCAGAGTCTGCGCCTCCGATAAGTATGTTGTTAATGAAGGAAATTGGATAGAGAAATTTAAGGATAAATTGGCTAGGCCATTTGGGTCGGGGGAGGGGGGGGGGGCAATATGGGAAAACCATGCACATATTGTGGAAACCTGTTATAATTGAGAATACACCCCAATTTCTATATATTAGCAAACTCACAATTCACGAACTCTTGTCTATAAGGAACTACTGGATGGGGTTTCTTGAAAGGTACTTGCTGTGTCTTCTATCCCCTTGTATCTGTTTTCCAGCATGCTTTCTGTCTTTGTCTTGGAATGAAATTACTTGGTTTTGCCCTGGCCCTGGCCAGATACCCTAACTTTGAGGGGAACAGTCAAATGTATAGATAGTTTTGGGAGATGATATTTTTTGTCTTGTAAATCATCTCTCTGTTATGCACTGTATTTGTTTTACATGTGATTTGTAAACATTTGAGTACCTCTTAGTGGGGACATGTGCTTGTGTCAGGATGATATATTTAGGTGACCTCAAACTAAGTATGCTCTTGAAATCTGCATCTGTTCCCTAATGGAACCATTCTTCATGTCTTACTTTTTCCAGTGTGATTTCAATGGTAAATAAGTCATTTTTTGACAATCCCATTTTCTTTCCTTTTTACTGACGCTAAATGTGTCGCAAGTGCCTATAACCCTTTACAAAAAGAAACAACAACAAATACAAGGAACGGTTTCATTTGCCTTGTTTGTTGTTTTTCCTTTATTATTCTTTGTATCTTCCTCATTTTTTAAAAGAAACTTGTTTTCACTAAAATACCGAAAAAAAATAAAAAATTATGAAGTTTCTGAAATTGATATCTGAAATTACTTAGTTCAATAGTTTGAAGTCTATTAGTCCTTCAGAACCATTCGGCCCATGGAGCCGGATTTTATCCCAGTTTCTATAGCATGAAAATGACAGTAGCAATTGCTTGCTATCTTTTGGATAGGATTTAAGTGTATCACAAAATACTTTCCGCCAAATCTAACAGACTCAGCTACCCATTCACTGCTGGGTGGACAGGAGGTCAGAAAAAAAATCTCTACTGCAACTGGAATCAATCTTGATCCCTTTGCGCATGAAGCGAGTGCTCTAACAACCGAGCTGTCAGGACCCCCAATTTTACCATAATGTTGTCACAAATTTGTATATATATATATTAGATGCTCTACACGTTGCTGTGTCACAAGGCTTTGACCTCAATCACAATCAATCATCCAGTATTTTTCTTTTCCACAGTCGATCTGCCATAGAAGACTCCAAGAAGTGGGGGATGCTCAATCTGGTCAACCAGCTGTTTAAAATATACTTCAAGGTGAGCACAATTCAAAATTAAAGCCTTTTGGTTTTTTTGGGTTTTTTTTTTAATTACCAGTGGAGAACCATCAATTTTTGCGAAGAAATAAAGGTTATCACGAATAGATACTCATCTATTTTAATTATTATATACTATAGGATTGTGGATGTTAACCCTTTCCTTACCAGCCTGGGTTGGGTTCCTGACCTCCCACAGCGGGCAGGGAGGTACATACTGTGTCTTCTATCCCCATATATCTGTATTCCAACATGCTTTCTGTCTTTGTCTCGGAATGAGATTACTTGGTTTTGTCCTGGCACTGGACGGAATCCTAGCTGGGAGGGAAACAGTCAAATGCATAGTTATTGTTTTGGGAGATGATATTTTTTCCTTGTAAATCATCTCTCTGTTATGTATTAATATATTTGTTATTATGAATGTATAATGTAAGGATTTGAGTGTGTTCCTCTTTGTTGGATTTTGTGCTTGTGTCTGGATGAGACTTGTAGGTGATTTCAAACTAAGTACATTGGTGGTATGCTCTTTGAATCTACATCTGATCCCTATTTGTTCTCAGTTCCCCTTTGTCTTACTTTTTCTTGGGTGCTTTAATTGTAATTCTAGAACTTTTTACTATCCCATTTTCTTCCTTTTTACTGGCGCTGATATAACCTAAATGTGTTGCAAGCGCCGTAAAACCCTTAAAAACAAACATTTCCGTACCAGCCATTTTCAGAATTTCCCCCAAAACTTCACGCCACGCCCACCCAACACAAAAAAAACCAGACATTTCTTACTCAAACAGAAAAGCAACAAGCACATTCTATACATAATATTGTATCGACAATATGAGCTCTATTACATTATGTTATGTTTTTACAACTATAGCAAAAAGAAATGAAATCTGGATGAGAAAAGTGACGGTTGCATCGTAACTTTGTGACGATTTTCCAATAGGTGGTAAGGAGAGGGTTAAGATAGATTGAAATGAATCATTTGTGCCATCAACATTAAAATCGGTCTGCTAATAAAGTCTGTTGATGCGTGCAAATGAATCTGGCAACAGGGCAGTCAGATGGCAATTCCCAAAGGTCAAATTTTTGACAATCAATATGTCCTGGAAGATTTTTAAAATAACCATTTGAGTCAACGGGTGGTAGAATTACCCTTAATTTTAAGAAGATTGTCAAGTTACTCGTTTCTATCAATCTGTAAAAGTTTTTTAAAAATAAATTTTGCCAGCCATTAGTTCTGTGCTTGTTGGCAAAAATTGAACATGGGCTGTACGGAACAACCATAATTTTTAAAAAAGAATAGGTTAGCAATTTTTTATTATTTTATAATTTTTTTTTTTTAAGGTCAATATCCCTATACCTGTTTATTGTCGTATTTAAAAGCTGGAGATAAACCTTAAACTGGTAAAGTGAGGACAGACATTCCTGAGGTTAAAAAAAAAAAAAAAAAGAATAGCAATTTATTCAGTATTCACTCATGTAGAAAAATATTGAGGAAAATACCTCCAGTCTCTATCTCCTGGGTTGGATCTTCTGATCTGCCATGGTGGGCAGAGGCGTGCATGGGCTTGAGCTTTTTTATATAGATAGTATGCGCTTGGCTAAGAAGTTCACAACATTGCCATCCGGAAGTATAACGGAGCAACCCACAAAACTATGTGTAACCTTAAATGTTTATAGTCTGATTAATAATGAGAATTAC
>NC_088369.1:4737290-4744790 GCF_034508935.2 Berghia stephanieae
CCCACCTCAAGTAACCCGTCCTGATATTGGAGACATCTGGTTTGTGGAGTTACGGATTAGAGAGACGCGATTGATCTTTTAAAAAAATTATTGTTAATTATAATAATGATAATGATGATAAGAAGAAGAAGAAGAAGAAGAAGAAGAAGAGAAGAAAAAATAATAGTGATAATGATAATAGTAATAATTATAATAATAACAATAATAATAATAATGATAATGATAATAATAATAATAAATAATAATAATAATAATAATAATAATATAATAATAATAATAGTAACAATAGTAATAATAGTAATAATGATAATAATGATAATAATGATAATAATAATAATAATAATAATAATAATAATAATAATAATAATGATAATGATAATGATAATAATAATAATAATAATAATAATGATAATAATGATAACTTTTTTTTTCATATTCACCCAGCTCCGGCAATCTGCTTCAATTGAATGAAGCTTTACAAAAACACGAGGCATTCTTCATCCGATGCGGAGTCTACCTCATTCTGGAAAAACTGAAGACTATAACATACAGAAACTTATTCAAGAAAGTGTGAGTATTCTCCGTAGAAAAAGAAAGAATTTAAAATCAAGTCCATTGAACTTAAAAATACATAAAATTCCCTTTATTCATCCCATAGGGGAAATTTGTCTCCAGGGTCTATTCCAAGGGAAGCCTGGAATAACCCAGGCATCAGCCGCAGTGCAGGCCGCCGAAAATTGAGCTAGGGCGAGGTGACTTGCTCAAGGCCGCACAGTGCAGCGGTGGGTGATCGACCTTGATACCTTTTGGGTACGAAGCAAAGACCATACCGCTGAGCCACGGTGCCCCATGATGGGGTAGCTGGGCCTGTTGGATCTAACCAATGATATAATGCAAATTGAGGCACATGGCCTTGTTAACTCACTCAATCCTAGAGATGTTTGCTACTTTTTAAAACTGGAAAAAATGTATTAAAATGAGCATGTACATAGATAGTTTTGTTCAACTACCACTAAAATGCAAAAACTAAAACCATTAGCTTTGATCCTACGCCTATAATTTGTCTCAGAAAAATGTAATAAATAGGCATGGAGTAAAAGTAACCCGGGTAAACAATGGATATAGTCGGTGTTAGGGTTGAGTGAGTTAATATTACTTTGGATTTTAACCCTCTCTTTACCAGACATTTTCAAGATTTTCCCCAAAACTGCACACCCAAGTAAGCGGGTGGTTGGATGGGAGCATCACCCTTGAATCATATACCTATGATGTTCGCATGGGTGTACGATCCGATAGTGATGTCGTTTCTTCTTCTCTTTACTAGCCTATACTGCTTCTTTGGTTTGTGATTGTATTTTTGACAGGGGATATTTTTTTTTCTGTAAATCTTCTGCCTGATTGTTCTTGGTTATTTATAATTTAGCTTATGATATCTTTAGGTTATGATTTTGATTGACATTTGTACTATTTTTGTTAGATTGCTTGTTTTTTTTGTTTCAGCGGTCTCTCATATAACCTCAATTGTGTTGGAAGAGACCTAAAGCAACAAACAAAACACCCAAGTAACACACTTCTAAATGTTTTAACACTCGGACACACTAGCAATTACATTCTAGCGATACATAATTTCTTTAGCAAAACATGCTCTTCAACATACTGTTAATTTTATTTAAATTTTATGTTATACGAAAGAAATTTAGATAAGAAAAATTGTTGGTTGTATCGTAACGAATGTGACGATTTTCCTATAGTTGGTAAGGAGAGGTTTAAACTACATTTTTTTCTTTCTTTTTTTTTTTCTTATTTCTCTTAAATTTGTAATCCTTTTTTTTTTTTTTAAATCCCAGGTACCTGATAAACCAAAAGCTACAAACCGAGAATCCCCATCTTATCAACATCAGCTCTTTCACTGTGGCCCTCAAGATGATGGAGGTGGGTCCTTATACAGGAAGTAGAGTAGTTGCTTAAAGGCATGAAAATGTTGATGCTCGAAGCTTTAAAAAATATCCTTGAAAATGAAAAATTGAATGTAAACTTCAATTTAATAAACAAAAATAGATAATGAATGAAACACTACAGGCGAGAATAACATTCTCAGATATCTCATTCGTCTGAAGTGTTTCATTCATTGTGTTTTGTTGATAAAGGGGAAACCCGAAACGTCCACATTATCTTGTTTTCGTTTATTAAATTGAAGCTTACATTCAGTTTCACATTGTTATTTATTGGTAAAAGTCATCAAGCCAGTGGTGCTGGAGTTTATCTTGGTACCCGTAATTGATAAAGTTGCAACATTATCTTCAGGGTTTTGAAAAGTAATATGAACAACAATGAACACAACAGCTTTGAAAAATAACAAATAATCAAACACGGAACTTTTCAGGCTGAAAACCCTTCTCCAGCCAATAACAAAAACAATGAAAATATTAATTAATACATTGCTTAAAATTAAAATCCTGACAAATGGCAGAAAAGTATTTGCATACCTGCCGAATCTTACAAATATTTCGTAATTTTACGAATTTGAGACAAATTTCATGGCCAAATACGAAATTTTATGGAAAATTACGAATTTTTAATTCTTAGTAATATTTAAATAATAATAATAATAATAATAATAATAATAATATTGTGGTTGTTTATACACAATTTCATAAATTACGAATTTCCTTGTCAAATTACTAAAAATTGACATAAAAATGACTAAATTTGAAGTTTTCAATTTGCAGGTCCATATTTGGCTAGTAGATTTTACAATTTTGTTCATTACATTGTACAGTCCACAGCCTCTAGCAGCTTAAATTCTTATGATAATGGCGCTTAGAAGCATCAGGTTCGTGTAGGCTTGAATTGACACCAGTTTATGTAATGTTTAATTGAGAGTAACTCTCTGTTTGAAGGGAATCTCTGAATCTGAATCTGAATGTTACTTGAAATCGACTCAATTCTGAGTACTTGTATTTGAGCGCAGAGCGAGTAGTTGAGTGTGACAGCCATTGTTGGTGTTTAGTGTTTAGGCTGAAATAGTTTGATAATCCTTGCTTGACTGTGTCTAAATCTGTTGTGTTCACATATATGATTCGGGAAGAGCGTTCCAGTATTTGATAGTGCAGGTTGATAATGAATATGTGAAGATGTTTGAATTTGTAGATTGGTGTTTTAGTGTTTTTGAGTGGGTTTTTCTTTGAATGCATTAATGTCGTTGTATGTCTAGATGTTCTGGTGAGATGGCTGTCATTTTGTTTGTAATTTTGATCATGAGTTAATTGTTGTTCTTTCCATCTGTCTTTCAAAGGAGAATGCTAGTCCTTTTCAATATATCTATTTTTTTTTTTTGGAGATAAAAAAATAAAGTGAGCAGATGTGACTCATATATAAGGGAACAACACAAAACAAACAACGTTTCGGCCCTTGGCCTTCGTCAGGAGACAGTAAACACAAACACAAATATGTAAATTTACAAAATATCACATTTTGTGAAATGTGGAAATAAAGTTAATGTGAGGAAAGGGCGTCGAGTGTGGATGCAAGAAGTGGCGCGAGATAAGGAGAGAGAGAGAGAGAGAGGGGGGGGGGGGGAAGAGAGAGAAAGAATGAGAGAGAGAGGGGGGGAATGGAGAGGATATGTATATGTTTGTGTATGTGTGTCTGTGTGCGTATGTCTGTGTATGTGTATATATAGGAAAAGTAACTGCAAAAAGGTCTTTAAAATGGGGATGGGGGTGAGAGAGCGTGGTTTTGTGATGTGATTTCTGACCTGTAGGTCCATGGCTCTAGTCCATCGGGGAATGATGCAAAGTTGAGTCCTTGATTCTCTCACTGTACTCAGGTTTAAAATGAGACTCTTGACAGATAACAGTAATGGCTTTGTCAAAAAAAAATAGAAAGAAAAAAATCTGTCATATAGTGCCTTACCGATGTTATGGATGGCCCTATATATTCAGTGTTGCTAATAGCTTGGGACCCCTTGTAAAGGATTTTTATCACTGACAGTTATAAAAAACAATTGTATAAGGCCCATCGGTATGTCAACCAATTGTTAGTTTATGGTACGTACTGTGCTGCTGGAAGCTGTGAACTGTAAACAGTGAACTGTGAACTGTGAACTGTAAACTGTGAACTGTGAACTGTAAACTGTGAACTGTGAACTGTGAACTGTAAACAGTAATAAACAAAAATGAATATAACAGCTTAAAAAAAAGAAAAGACCAAAACACCAAATCCAGAACGTTTCAGGCTTAAAACCCTTCTTCAGCCTTTGTTTGTTTATTGCTTTTGTTTTTTTTTTTTTGTTTTTTTTAAATTATTATTTAGTTTTGTTTTTCTTTGAATTAGATCAGCCACGGTTTATTCTCTTTATAAAAATGATAGATTCTAATTATTTTGTTCTCTTGCGCGTTTCCAGGTAGACGACATAGATGACGATGAGACGCAGTGTATCCTGGCCAATCTTATCTTTGAGGTACGATTGTGACCCCTGACCCTTCACCTCAAAAATGGTATTGGGTCACGGGTAAACCAGATGCCAAAAACTAGGGCATTTCAATTTTTTAAAATTGATCAGAAATGGGAAATATCAGGGGTGAAAAATGTTCGACATTTATTTTTTTATTTTTTTGCCTTCTTTTTTTTCCGGCTTTTTCTTTTTTTTTTTTTTTTTACCCCTTAGTTTTACACTTCAGCAGCTTTTCATGTCTTCAATAAGAAAGCCATTGAAGGTACCTCATCTCAAAAGAGAAATAATATTATTGTAATTGATTTGCTTTACAAGATATAGTTGACATGAGAAATTTAAGACAATTTAAAGTTACATTTTTAAGAAAATTAATTGTTACAATTTTAAGAAAATTAAATGTTATAATTTTTCAGAAAATTAAATGTTATAATTTTTCAGAAAATTAAATGTTATAATTTTAAGAAAATTAAATGTTACAATTTTTCAGAAAATTAAATGTTACACTTTTTCAGAAAATTAAATGTTACAATTTTTCAGAAAATTAAATGTTACAATGTTTCAGAAAATTAAATGTTACAATTTTTCAGAAAATTAAATGTTATAATTTTTCAGAAAATTAAAAGTTACAATTTTTAAGAAAATTAAATGTTATAATTTAAAGCTAATTGAATGTTACAATCGTAGATGATCTATCAATGTAATGTGAAGAATGTGATTTTGAAATATGAGGAAAAGTTAAATATTCAGAAAAATATATCATATTATAACAATAATAATAATAGTAATGATAATAATAATAATAATAATAATAATAATAATAATAATAATAATAATTATAACAATAATAATAATATGCATTCTAATTTTCTATTCCCATCCAGAATAAAATCAAGGGTTATATCTCCCACCAGCACCAGAAGCTTGTCGTCAGTAAACAGAATCCGTTTCCTACCTTGTCCTCCATCCTATAGTAGTCTGTGTGTGTGTGTGTGTGTGTGTGTGTGTATGTGTGTGTGTGTGTATTGTCACGTGTGCCTAATGCCTACGAGGGCTTGTTAGGTTTTGTCTTGTATCATCATCATGACTTACGTCGTCGTCGTTGTCCTCATCATCATTATCATAATCAAGATCATCTGCATCAGCATCATCATTATCATCGTTGTGACCTTCAGCACTTTTGTAATCCATCATGGTCTTCATCATTATCATTGTCATCCTCACCATCGTCATTATCATCATCATCATCCTCTTCATTCATCATCGTCATCATCATCCTCTTCATTCATCATCATCATCATTATCATCATCATCGTCATTATCATCATCATCATCGTCGTCATCATCATCCTCTTCATCCATCACCATCGTCATTATCATCATCATCATCCTCTTCATTCATCATCGTCATCATCATCCTCTTCATTCATCATCATCATCATTATCATCATCATCGTCATTATCATCATCATCGTCATTATCATCAGCATCATCATCATCATCTTGTTGATATATTTTCTTGGTCCAATGATAATAAAAGAAACAGTGAAGAACCTAAAAAAAAAAGTGTGTATTTCATTCAATTTCCTTTACCATCACACATTACATTTGTTGATTTGTGCTGCTATGTGGTCAGAAGTATGACACTCGCTTTCGGATTGGAAGGTCCTGGGTTCGAGCCTCGCTCGGCACATAGTTGAGTCCTTGGTAAAGGCGTGCGCTTTACTCACATTCTCTCACCGTATTCAGGTGTAAAATGAGTACATGGCCATCAACAGCGTTGTCTCTGTCGGAAAAAAAAAATTGTAACATCGCCTAACAGCCGTCATGTCTCGTTCTACATGGTACGTGTTGCTGTTGGTTTAGGACCCTTTGTAAAGTGCTTTGAGCACGTTTAGTGGATATTGCTCTATATAAAAGCTCAAACTCAAGTTTCGATATGTGGTGTCACATTTTTGGAACTGTTTTGCCAAATTGAATCGGTAAGAGTATTTTACTAGTCATGTTATTGAATTATGAAATGACTGCACCATCGCTGTTCAGGGTCTTTACCTCAACACACTTGAGTCTTCATTCATGTGTTATCTTGGTTTTGATAAAATGGCATACCGGACGCGACGTGCACTTATTTGCAGGTCTGATAACCCAATTCCTTATGGGCTCATCGTTGTAATGGAAATCTCAAAAAATGACGCAAAATATTGTCCATTACAACAATGTTAAACTAGGCCCATAAGCGGGTTCGGATGTCAGACCTAAATATCTGCACATGTCGGGCATATTATGCATCTGAAATTCCTATTTTGTAACTAGATAGTCTAGTAATAATAAGACGAGTGACGACTCCTTGCGAAGCGAACTGGTTTTTGGAAACTTGTGAATGCTATTGAAGATTAAGATCTGAACAAGTGTGTATGAAAGGTGCCAGACAAAGCAAAGTTTCATACACACTTGTTCAGTTCATTATCTTACACTTGTGCCTGCTCCTTAATTTCTTAATTAGATATTAAAGATTGCATTTTTTTTTACGAGAGTGACTGAGCGAGATCAAATGCATGTTGGAGAAGAATAAAAAATAGTGGAGTTAACTAAATTTACACCATTGTCAAGGAGTATGAATGACCTGGAAACCTGCAGAAAGCTAACAATACAGATCGTAGCCAGACATCGTAAAGTTATAGCCTGACACTGACCAAATAATGACGTCCAAATGCCAGACTTTGGCCACAAAAGAAAACAAATCGTGAGTTGTATTCAATAGTTCAACCAATGAAATAACTTGTTTCCTTGAGCTCTACTAACGACAACTCGCTAGACGCTACACAAACCTAAAAAATGACGTCAAACTGCCAGTCCTAGAAGGTTCTTGTGTCAGGCTAGATTATGTTAACGATGGCTACGCACAGATACTGTCACATAGTATGTACATAGTTGATGATGAAGAGGTGAACAGGAGTAGACAACTATCAACCTTCGCCTTTAGTAGAAAACCCACAACTTTCTGGATTCGACATACTGACATAGCACTCGACAAGAATATAGAAGGA
>NC_088369.1:4749790-4789790 GCF_034508935.2 Berghia stephanieae
TAATTTGTCGCATAAAAATGTAATAAATAGGCATGGAGTAAAAGTAACTCGGTAAACTACGGATATAGTCGGTGTTAGGGTTGAGTGAGTTAATAAAGCTCTTTAGATAGTATGCGCTTGGCAAAGAAAATCACAACATTGCCCTCCGGAAGTAAAACTGACCAACACACAAAACTCACGAACTTTTATAGTCTGGATAATACGGTTAAGTGCCCAACACAATGGGTCGTTATTGGTCTAAGCAGGAGCGACCCACCACGATGGAGCAACAGTCGGCCTGGGAGGCGGGAAAACCCTGGCACAAGCTGAACGAGATGGGAACCAACATGAGGCAGATGACGTCAGGACCCGATGGCAACCCACTCGGTGTCTTTACAGGTTTGTCTTAGAAGGAGAGAGTTACCAGTTTGACATGTTTAACTCACTCAACCCTAACACCGACTATATCCGTAGTTACCCGGTTACTTACCCCAGCCTATTTATTACATTTTATGAGACAAACTTATAGGCGTATTATCAAAGCTAATGTTTTAGATTCTACATGTTACTGAGTAGTTGAATAAAACTTCTATGTAATGCCATTTTAGTAATTTTTTCCCCCATTTGAAAGTAGCATATCCCCTAGGATTAGTGAGTTAACCCTCTCCTTACCAACTGTTATAGGAAAATCGTCACATTAGTTGCGATCCAACCAGCACTTTTATCATTCAGATTTCTTTTGTAAATAACAAAATTTTAGGAAAAATGTTTTATTACATATAGTTAGATAAAAAACGTGACTCTGTATTGTAGACTTTGCTGATCAAAATTATGCATAAATATTGTGGGTCGGTGTGACATTTTGGGGAAAATTCTGAAAAAGGCTGGTAAGGAAAGGGTTAATGTCAACTCTGAATATAAAAGTTTTTTCGTGTTTTTTTAAAGCTCTCACAGACTTAATGCTTTTCGCTGGCATAGTCGACCAACTTTGCAGCCTCGACGGCTTTCATGTTTTCTTTGTAGAGGAATCTCTATTGCTGTCTGTTTGATGCCATGTTTCTGATGTTGTTGAAGTCTTAGACATGGAGAAATTGAATCAACAATTGTGTTAGGTCTTAATTGATTACATTTTATTGGAATATTTATGACTTATTGAGAGACACATTGGCCTAGTCGTTAACCATCTCTTTACCAAACACAGGAAACTCGTCACATTCGTTACGATACAACCGACAATGTTCTCATTCCGATTTCTCTTGTACATCACAAAATTTAAAGAAATGATTTGATTACAGCTATAAACTAAACACTGTGTTATAAAGATCACTTGTTACTTTTTGTTTTAGTAAGCAAAGTCTATTTTTGGGCTGGGTGGGTGTGAATTTTCGGGAGAAATTCTAAAAATGGCTGGTAAGGAGAGAGTCACTGTGACTCAGGAAGTCCAGGGTTCGGGTCCCGTTTCAGACACACTCTTTTTCATTGAGAATGATTATTAACCCACAATTTTTTTTTCACTTTGGACAACACGGGTGGTTCCTGTTGACATTAGATGTTTGTTATGATGGATAATCTATATTCCTTTGTAGAATGCCTGATCGAAATCTAAATACATCACGCGAAGGGCCCAATTTTTATATAAACGATTTAGAAGAAGTTTCTCAAATTACGTATTCTTAACTCACTCAACCCTAACACCGACTATATCCGTTGCTTGCCCAGGTTACTTTTATCTCATGCCTATTTATGACATTTTTCTGAGGCAAAATTATAGGAGTAGTGCGGCTATGTGGTCTAGTGGTATGACACTCGCTTTCGGATCGGAAGGTCCTGGGTTCGAGCCTCGCTCGGCGCATAGTTGAGTCCTTGGAAAAGACTCTTTACTCACATTCTCTCACCGTGCTCAGGTGTAAAATGAGTACCTGGCCGTTAACAGCGTTGTCTTTGTCCGAAAAATTGTAATATCGCGTAACAGGCGTCATGTCTCGTCCTACATGTTAAATGTTGCTGTTGACCAGGGACCCCTTGTAAAGCGCATTGAGCACGTTAAGTGGATATTGCGCTATATAAATGCTCAATTTAGTATCAAAGCTACTGTTTTTAGTTTTTGCATGTTAATGGTAGTTGAATAATACTATGTATGTACATGCTCATTTTTAATACATTGTTTTCCAATTTTGAAAAGTTGCAAAAATCTCTAGGATTGAGTGAGTTAAGTTTCAAATATTGTAATTATAACCTTTTATATTCTAAATTATTATTTTTTTTTCGGAATATGGCTAACCATACCATTATACTGGATTGCGGTGGTGGGTCACTAAAACAAACGTGAGCTTTTATATTGCGCAATATCCACTTAATGTACTCAAAGCGCTTTGTAAATCTTCCCTGACAAACAGCAACACGTAACACTTAGAACGAGACATGACGCCTGTTAGGCGATTTCACAAATTGCTTTTTCCGACAAAGACAACACTGTTAACGGCTGTGTACTCATTTTACACCTGAGTACTGTGAGAAAATGTGAGTCTTTTCCAAGGAATCAACTATGCGCCGAGCGAGGCTCGAACTCAGGACCTTCCGATTTGAAAGCGAGTGTCATACCACCAGACCACATAGCCGCACAATTTACTAATTAAAAACAGTGTAAACATATTCAAGAACATGAGAATATCATGTATTTAATTTTAACAGGAAAGTCTGGTGTGCGTGTTGGAATAGACGGGACTGGCGACCCGATGATGACGTCATTTGGGGAGTTGTACGCCAACTTTGAGTATCGGAGTTCAAGTGGATCCATGGAGGTTTGCTGGGGGCTTTTCGTTTGTTCGTTTGTTTGTTTGTTTTGTTGTTTATTTGTTTATTAGTTTGTATGTTTGTTTTTTGTTTTATGAGTGTCGGAGTTCAAGTGGATCTATGGGGGTTTGCTCGTGGCTTTTTGCTTGTTTGTTTGTTTGTTTGTTTGCTTATTTATTGGTCGGTTGTTTTTTTTGTTTGTTAAAAAAAAAAATAATTCTTTTCTTTTTCTTGTTTTTTAACGTTTGTTTCGTCTTCTCTTTTGCTTGTTTGTTTGTTTGTTGTTTTTTTTTTGTTTTTCTTTTTGTCCTCGTTTCGCCTTATTTTGTTTTTCTGTTTATGATCAACGGTATAAAAACAATATAAAATAGGAGGGATCAAGATGCTGATGAAAATTGCACATAATAATAAATTATTTATTGAGATTTTGAAAAGAGCTTTTTACTCACATTTTTTCACTATATTATAATATAATATAAAATAAATGCTTTACCAATGACCGTCGGCGCCATGTTTCGCTTGGGTGTTCACTAATGCTGTCGGTTAAGCGCCTCTTGTAAATTAAAGATTTGAAAACGCGCGTATGAAACAGTGACAAAACAAAGCAGAAAGAAAAATACAAGAAAAAAAACCCCAAAAACACACCCCAAAAACTTAGCCAGCCTCGACCCGTAGCCATTGTTAACTTATAGCCTGACACTGACCAACAATGACGTCAAAAGACAAGGCTTTGGCCACAAAAGAAAACAAATCGTTAGTTGTATTCAATAGTTCAACCAATGGAATCACTTGTTTCCTTGACCTCTACTAACGACAACTCACTAGACGGTGCAAAACCCTAAAAAATGACGTCAAACTGTCAGTCCTCGACGGTTCTAGTGCCAGACTGCTAACTTACTCAATCCTAGAGATTTTTTGCTACTTTTCAAAATTGGAAAAAATGTATTAAAAATGAGCATGTGCATAAGATAGTTTTATTCAACTACCATTAACGTGTAAAAATGAAAAACATTAGCTTTGATACAACGCCTATAAATTTGTCTCAGAAAAATGTAATAAATAGGCATGGGGTAAAAGTGACCCGGGTAAACTACGGATGTAGTCGGTGTTAGGGTTGAATGAGTTCAAGATGGCGGCTACACTCGACCCGTGTCAGCGCAGGCTGATATTTTTGAGATGTTTTTATTTTCTTGTGTTTTTATTTCTACATTGTTTGTCTTCGTTTCATACACACTTTTTCAGATCTTTAATTCACAATAGACGCCTAACCGACAGCATTAAGATAACCCCAAAACGTGAGCTTTTATATAGCGCGATATCCACTATACGTGCTCATAGCGCTTTACAAAGGGTTCCTGACCAATTACAACACATAACACGTAGAACGAGACATGACACCTGTTAGGCGATATTACCATTTTTTCCCCAGGACAACGCTATTAACGGCCAGGTACTAATTTTACACCTGAGTACGATGAGAGAATGTGAGTAGAGAGCTTTTTTCAAGGACTCAACTATGTGCCGAGCGAGGCACGAACTCAGGACCTTCCGATCCGAAAGCGAGTGTCAAACCACTAGACCACATAGCGACACAGAAATTTAAATTAAAGTCAATGGTAATTAATTCTGTCTCATTACTGAACACTTTCGACGAAACATGGCGCCGACGGTCATTGGTCAGTCATCCATTTTACACATGAAAATACTGCCAACATCTGAGTAAAGACTTTTTCAAAGAATCTACACCAGTGCCTTCTTCCAATTTTGCCTTTTTGTAAAGCGCCGTGAGCACATCTGGTGGATAGTTTCCCCCCATTCGTTGTCATCTTTTAACACTTTACCACTGGCCATTAAAGCAGTTATTGATTAATCTGATATTACAGACTGATTGATGTTGACGTCACACGGCTCATTGTTGTTGTTTTTAAACTGTCAGTATGTTGATTTGTTTTAACCGACGTATACATATAAGCAGGTCTGACATCAGAAACCCCTTATGGGCCTATTTTAACATTGTTATAATGGACACTATTTCGCGTTATAAATTTTTTGTTGTTGGACATTTCCATGACATCAAAGAGCCCAGAAGAGCCCAGAAGGGATTGGGTTATCAGACCTATAAATAAGTGCACGACAGTTTTAACGATAGTCAGTGATAAATGGTTACGTACAATATTGTGTGTTGGTTCAATTCATCTGCCGGGTAGAACTATTAAGTATTTTTCTTACATGTTCGCATGGCATCAGATGATTTATGATGTGAATCACCCCCCCCCCCTCACCCCTCCCTTCCCCGTCTCATTCCTCTCAAAAGGTCCCCCTCGTCAGAGGCGCCTCTCTCATAAGTCACGTGATGCAGACAGCCAATCCAGTGGTCAAGCCGTATTGTCTCAGTAGCATCAATGGACAGGCAATCAAGTTTGACTGTCCTGTGGAACCTTCTGTAACTGTAAACCCCTCCACTCCTCCTCTCATCCGTAACATCATCTCATATAGTACACATCAATCATCATCATCGTATCATCATCATCTTCAATCATCATCATCAGCATGCATCATCACATCACATCATCATCATTACATCATCATCCTATCATCATCTCTAACTTATCATCTCATTGCTCTCTTGCATTTTTACCCTCGGTCAGGGTTAAGGCCACAGACAGTTTCAATCCCTCTTTATCTTGAGCTAGCTTTTTATTCTATCTCATTCCATGTCTTATCACTTCTCTGTATATAACCTTCTTTAATTCTTCTCTTGTTGTTTCCTAAATTCTGTCATAGCAGAAATTCTTCGGTAGACCAGGCTTGTCCCAGGTTTGAAAGTTTTTGCTAAGATGAGGGTCATTTAAATCGATCGCTATTTGAAGGACGAGTTTTCTGGCCAAATTTCTAATGTGTTTTAACCAGAGCACGACAGATATTGAAAAATAAAAAATAAAAACGTAATACAAAAAACACTCATTACTTATCCGCTAGATAAATATCATTTCATTAATAAATAGAGCTTTAAAATGGACAAAGTGTTCCTTATTACTTCCTTATCTCTTTCCCAGGGGCAGACGGCGGCGTTGGATTCATATCAGGTTCTTGCCAAGGCAGTACCTTGACAATCTTTCTGCACAGTAGCAAGGTGATCCCGGACGTCACCAAAGTACAGGTAGGGACTGTGTGTTAAACCATGTCATCAATAATAATTAGATATATAGATAGATTAACAAATTAATCGATCAATCCATATATATATATATATATATATATATATATATATATATATATATACATACTACACACACCCTATATATATATATATATATATATATACATACATACATACATACATACATACATACACACCAATATATATATATATATATATATATATACATACACACACCCTATATATATATATATATATATATATATATATATATAATATATATATAAATATATATATATATATATATATATATATATATACACACCCTATATATATATATATATATATATATATATATATATATATATATATATATATATATATATAGATATATATAGCGTGTGTGTATGTATACATGATTTACACCAGTAAAGAAATTGAGGATTTATATAGGGCAATTTACACTAAACGTGCTCAAAGGGTATTGAAATGCACCCTTAGCCGACAGTAGCAACGCTTAACAGGTATGACGTGTTATTTGTGTGTTGATCTCGTGACCTCAAGAAGTCGCTAGAGGGATTCAAGATAGTAACTGCGTTTGAGACCACTTTTTGGAGTTGTGGATGGCGTCGATGGTAGAGCGTCACTCTCGTGGCCAGGCGGAGGTGCCTTAACAGTCGGGTCATGGGTTCGACTCTCAATCGCCGCAAAGTTTGTCTTTTTTCCTGTGCGGCTATGTGGTCTAGTGGTATGACACTCGCTTTCGGATCGGAAGGTCCTGGGTTCGAGCCTCGCGCTCGGCGCATAGTTGAGTCCTTGGAAAAGGCTCTTTACTCACATTCTCTCACCGTACTCAGGTGTAAAATGAGTACCTAGCCGTTAACAGCGTTGGTTTTGTCCGAAAAATTGTAATATCGCCTAACAGGCGTCATGTCCCGTCCTACATGTTAAATGTTGCTGTTGACCAGGGATCCCTTGTAAAGCGCTTTGAGCACATTTAGTGGATATTGCGCTATATAAAGCTCAATTAAAAAAAAATCTCCTTTGGCACTTCTCTACTTACATACTTGAGATTTTATATACCGCAATATCCACTAAACGTGCCCAAAGCGCTTTACAAGAGGTCCCTGGCCAACCGCAACACTTCACATGTAGGACATGACATGACGCCTGTTAGGCGATATTCCATTTTTTTTTAAAGACTCACTTTTCAGAACATAATATATAAGTGGTTTTCGGTAAGAGTAATATGTCAAAAATGTATTTAAAACAAATCACTATGCAAAACAAATCACGATGTCTATAGTTACTATGTGATGCCCAACTCATGTAAAAGAGAATAATGAAGGATATATTTACCAACTCAGTTCGTGGCTGGGACCTCTCTCTTGTTCAATGGTTGTTCAACAATTGTAATTAGGCATTGAAGAGTGTTCAACAGTGATGTCTGAAATACAAAACAATAAAATATCGTAAGATTTACAATTCTAATTACAAAATGTGTTCACAACACTGAGTGATTGGATGATAGGTGAATGAATCGTTATGGAATGTAAACATATTGAAAACAATTCATGAATGAGGCAAACAACAAAATGAAATGAGTGATATAATAACAAAGTGGACAAGGAATGAACGAATGAATGAATAACTGAGTGAATAGATGAATGAATGAATGGATAATGTATGAATGAAAGAATGAAGGGAGGAATAAATGTATGAATGATTGGATAAATGAGTGAATAAACGAATGAATGGATGAATGAATGATGAATGAATGAATAAATAAATGAATGAACAATGAATGAATGAATGATTTATAAATTAATAAATGAATGAAGGAATGAATCAATAAAATGCTATTCAATTTGAATGAAAGAATGAATGGATAAATTGCTATTCCATTTAAATGAAGAAATGAAAAAGAAAAAGAAAAAAATTAATCCTGTAAATAGGGAGTTCAATTAAAATATGATCAAGTGGGGCAATTAAGAGTTTTACAATTTAAACTTTAAAGTTAGATGAAATAGATATAAGTAACTAAATAAATTCAATTCTTTATATGTGTCCCCTCCAAAATGTCATGGTCTCAAGTGAGAAAAGAGCTACTCGACTTTGCATAAAGATATATGTAGAATGAGACCCCAGAATTTACTAGTTACTATAAATGAAAAACAATTAACGATTTGTTTAAGATGAAATAAAAAGAAAGATGAAATTTAATTAAAAGAGATAAATAGTGATTGTGGTAGTTACAAATAGAAATGTGAATATATTACGTAACTTATGATAATATAATGTCAGGTTCGTAAGGTTACGTTTCCAGGCAGTTGACAGGCGTGGGTGCTATTTTCCTCCGATAACGGGCTCAGGCTCATAAAGTTCCACTTCCAGGTAGTTGGGAAGGGGTTATTTTATAGTTCTTCGACAGCGGGCTCAGGTTTGATCCTTGAAGATTATACAGTCAAAGGTAAAAGCTCCGGCGTCGAGATGGTGGAGATAAAATATCCACAAAGTATCAAAAGATAAAAATCTTCAAATATATCAATGTATGAGGAATGGAGCGACTGGCCGTCCGGCATAGATTATAGAGAGAAGTGAGTGTCGAATGTTAGACCTATCAGCTTTTATAATAAGTGGCTACGTGACAGAATGTAGAACGAAAAGTATTCACTAATTAGAAATTAATTCGAGGGAAGGCTATAAAAAGAAAGACGATCTAATATTAGAAGGTAAAGTTTATCTAAGCCTACCGAAATATAACTGGAGTGAGATGAATTCAGTTCTTAATAAAATAAAATTTAATAAGATAATTGTGAACAACCTTTACTGTGACACAGTTAACTACCAGGTCACTCATTTTATACCTGAGTACGGTGAGAGAACGTGAGTAAAGAGCCTTTTTCAAGGACTCAACTATACGCCGAGCGAGTCTCAAACCTGGGTACTTACAATCCGAAAGTGAGTATCTTACCACAAGACCGCACATATAGATAGTATGCGCTTGGCTAAGAAGCTCATAACATTGCCATCCGGAAGTATAACGGACCAACACACAAAACTGTGTGTATCCATGAACGTTTATAGTCGGGTTAATACAGTTCAGTGAGTATTACTCATAAACGCGGATGGCAAAAAGCAATAACAAAGACCTGAGTGACGTCATCTTCGAACTATCTATAGCAGCACCTAGCTCTACTGTTTTTTTAAAGTACTGCAGTGTACTTCATTCGATGATAACGTTCTTTTCAGTGGGCGGCTGAGCCTAAATCTAACTGGGGCAACACGTACATGAGGACTTGTAATAGCCGGAACTGTCGCCTGGAGGACGGGGGAAAGACTTAACGATTGACGGACATGGTAAGATTTACAAAATGGTGTTTAAATAAACTATTAAAAGAAAGAACAACCTCTCTCCCCTCAAACCCCCCCCCCCCCACCCCTCAAAAAAAATAATTAAACAACCACCCCCCCCCCCCCCCCAAAAAAAAATCAACAGAAAAAAACACACACAAAAAAAAACAAACAAAACAAAGTAAACCAAATAAAAAAAAACAAACTTGTAGAGTTTATATTGCGCAATGTCCACCAAATGTGCTTGAAAGGACTCCTAGCCACCAGCAACACTTACCAAATAGGACGAGACATGCCGCCTTTTAGGCGATATTACATTTTTATCTTTCAGACAGAGACAACACTCTAACGTTAAAGGCCAGGTACTCATTTTGAACCTGAATACGATTAGAGAATGTGAGTAATAAATAGTATTTTCCAAGGAAACAACTACTATGCGACGTTACTATTCAGAGCGTGACTCGAACCGATGACCTTCCGATCTAATGACGAGTGTTACACCACTCGACCGCACGGCCGCACTAGTGGAAAACCCGCAATGATTGCCGGGAAATAACGAACAGCCACTCAATTATTTTAATTATCATACTACTGTATTGTGAAAATTGACATAGATCGAGAAGAATCTTTTGAGCCATCAACGATCAAAATGTGTTCGGTATAAAGAGTGTAGGTGCGCGCAAATGACTTTGGCAATAGTTTCGGTCGTTGAGGTAGTGATTCCCAACGTCATCAGTCGGGACTTGCCACCTGTCAAACATGTATCCGTTGCGGTCCAGAGCCAGCCCGAAAACGCAGAGCATCATATTGATGAATGGTGCGTTGTGACGAAGCTTCCGGGAGGGAGGTTTGCGACGGCGCACGAGTGCGGTAATGAGTTTGCATCCTGGATAGATCGTCATAACATTAGCAGTGCGACTATGCGGTCTCGTGGTATTTGAAATGAGTACCTGGCGCTTAACTCTCTCCTTACCAGCCATTATTAGAATTTCCCCCGGCACAAAATAGACTTTTCCGAATCAATCAAATGAGTAACAAGTGCATTCTATACAGAATGTTGTTCTGCAAAATGAGCTCTAGTTACAACACAGTGTTTAGTATTTATAGCTGTAGAGAAATCAGAAAGAGAAAATTGTTGGTTGAATCGTAACGAATGTGACGATTTTCCTATGGTTGGTAAGGAGAGGGTTAACAACGTGGTCTATGTCGGGAGAAAAAAAAAGTAATTTCGCCTAAAGGGCATCATGTCTCGTTCTGTATGTTACATGTTGCTGTTGGTCAGGGCGAGAGCCCTTGTAAAGCGCTTTGAGCACGTTTAGTGGATATTGCGCTATATAAAATCTCAAGTTTTAGTATGAGCAGCTGATGCCCAACGTCAAATGACCGGTCATATTGCCCGAATGAAGGCATGCTTTTTTATGGTTTTTGTTTTTCGAAAAAGATTCTGCCCTCTTTCTCATCAGGTGCAATGAACTACGCCATCAACTATATCGGCCACTATTTACTGCCATCTGATTGGACGCACAAGCCAGGGGAGGCAATTTGTCACGGGAAAAGAGGTAAAAAGAACTAAATTAATAATAATAATAATGATAATAATAATAATAATAATAATAATAATAATAATAATAATAATAATAATAATAATAATAATGATGATAATAATAATAATAATTTAATAATAATAATAATAATAATAATAATAATAATAATAATAATAATAATATAATAATAATAATAATAATAATAATAATATAATAATAATAGTAATAATAATAATAGACTCATATAGAGCGCACAGTATCCTCAACAATGAGGCTCTTGGCGCTTTAAATTACACCAACAAAAAGCAATAAAGAGAGTACATGAACACAATAATTTGGATTCTCGGATGCTCTGTGGAGTGGTGTTCCATTCAGACGGACCTTTCCAAAAAGACTAGATATGCCGTGAAGATAGAATACATCATGATGATGATATCATTTATATAATGTGAGCCGCTCTACAGAAATGGTCCACATATCGCTGACAGTACTTTTGAGATATGGTCGACGTGTTCTTACTTACAGGACTGATAACCTACATTTTTACGGGCCCATTGTTGTAAAGGAAATACATGTACTGTCAAACCAACGCGAAATCTGTTCCCTTAAAACAATGTGAAATCGAGCCAATATTTTCGTTTCGCCGTCAGACCTGCAAATATGTGCACGTCGGATATAGCTAATAATAGTTAATTTCCAATGAAAATTGGAATTTTTCCAATAATATGATATTTTCTTCTTTTCTGCAAAACTTAAACATTACATTTACCTTTGAACGTTTTTATTTGTAATCAATTGAGAAATTTGACAGCTCTCACCTCGACGAATATTAACTCTCTCCTCACCAGCTATTTCTCGAATTTTTCCCCTCAAACTCACACCCACCAAGCACAAAAATAGACTTTTCTTTCTCAAACAAAAAAGTAACAAGTGAGCTCTACAACACAGTGTTTAGTATTTATAGCTGTCATCAAAGCATTTTTTTCACATTTTGTGATGTACAAGAGAAATCTGTTGGAAAATTGTCGGGTACATTGTAAAGAATGTGACGATTTTCCTATGGGTGGTAAGGAGAGGGTTGCGACTGGCGTGTCTAAGAGACAGAAAGACGCACCCAGCAGACAAATAAAATAGGAACAAAATACCCTTTTGAAAAAAAAAAAATAAAAAAGAAAAAAAAAAAAAGAAAAAGAATTTCCTCACTTTATCCACAAGCGAAATTTGTCTTTTGTTCCTTCTTAGTAATCCCGTCGTCCGTCTCTCATGGCCATACACTTTATGAGTAATAGGGGCTAAATAAATTTGTCCCTCAAAAAAATAAAAAAAATCAAAGCCCCCCCCCCCTCCCCCCAAATAAGCAAACAAAGAAACAAAAAAACAAACAAACAAAACCCAAATAGTCTACAGCAGTACGTAAACTCCAGTCATAAGTACAACACCTTATCCACCCAGTCGGCCATCTATATAAATGATGTAGACAATGTATATCTTTTATTTGAGAAATTTTGTATGAGTAAAATAACTAAAAAATGAAATGTCCAGAATCATCCACTAAGACCATCAGTTATTTTATGTCAGGAAGGAGTAGTCGCACTTTCTCTATTTCTACAAAAAACAGAGAGACACAGAAAATCTTTTCCGCCGTCCAGTATTCGGCTTTATAACAACAAGCAATAATCATTTTATATCATTAATTTCGCTTTTATACTTCCAAATAATGTAAATATTTTTTTTTATTTATTTGTTTTGCAATGTTTTCAATTTTCAGTTAATAGTAACAATTTTAACTATTTTACAGTGCTGAAATTATTAATATATAAAGCGCAGATCTGACTGTGAACCCGCTCCTTATTTATATATATTTATATATTTATTTAAAAGTTCAAGTATTTTTTATTTCTTTTATTTGATACATCATATTTCCATTATCTATTTACGACCATCTTATTGTACAAAAAAATTCCTTTTTGAGATGCAATAAAGTATTGTTATATTATTATTATTATTATTATTATTATTATTATTATTATTATTATTATTATTATTATTATTATTATTATTATTGTTATATTATTATTTATTATTATTATTATTATTATTATTATTATTATTATTATTATTATTATTATTATTATTATTATTATTATGGTTATTATTATTATTATTATTATTATGTTATGACTTGACTTACTTGACTTAGATGCCTTTCGCGTCTCGACCGAAAGATCGGGTCGCCTTGGCTGTTTCCAGTATTTCCTGTGTGAGGTGTCTCCAATATTGCCGGTCCTCTGCTAGGGTTCTCAGATTTTCAAGGTCCCCTGCCGTTATGAGACTAATGCTTTGTCCAAGTGTTGTGAGGTTTTTGTTTAGGATCACGGGGAGTGTTGTGATCGGTCTTCCTCTGAAAAGGTTCCCGTGTTTTTGGAAGTATCCCGACATGGCTTGGTTTGCTGGTATGTTTTTGTCCCTGCGTAGTATGTGACCGAAAAGTTGCCATCGTTGTTGTAAAATGTCAAGGGAGATTGGTCTTTCTTTTGTGATCTTATAGAGTGATTCATTTGAGATCTTTTTGGGGTATTTGATGTCCAGTACCCTTCTTAGCTGTGTGCGATGGAAGGCATCCAGATGTTCTTCTTCGGATTTTGTCAACGCCCAAGTGCCGCAGTTATACAGAAGTACCGGTTTTACAAGAGCATGGTACAGTTTCAGTTTGGTTTTTCTCTTTATTTTGTCACCTCTAATCCATACATTGGTGAGTTTACTGAGTGCGGCGTTTGATAGCTGTTTTCTTCTTTGTACATCCTCGGTGTCTCCAATTAGTGAGCCGACTTTCTTTGTTCTTTTCCATTCCTCTTTGTTCCTCGATATTGTTGTAAATTCGGTTTTATTGGCATTGACTTGGAGGTTATATTTCATGAGGGTATTTTGTATGATGTCTATACTTGCTGGTGTTGATCCAATAAAATCGACATCATCTGCATAGGCGATTTCTCTAGGGATTGCATTCTCAATATGAGTCGTTGGTTTTGGAATGACTTTTCGAACTTCTTTCAGAGCGTGTTCTAAGTATATTGTGAACAGAATCGGGCTCAGACTATCTCCTTGGGGGGTCCCGATGTTACTTTCGAACTGCGTCTGTTTTGTGGCCCCGTATATCCTTGGTTGTATCTTTGTGTTGCTGAGGAGAAATCGGATTATTCGGAGCTCGTCTTCGTCTACTATTTCTGTTAATATCTCCAAAAGTTTTCCTCTGTCGATCGTATCAAAGGCTGCGGACATATCGATTCCGGTTATTGTTATGGATATGTTTTCTTTGAGTGCCTTTGCTGCCAACCATTTATGTGTCCATACAACGTCCGATGTGCTTCGGTCTTGGCGAAACCCGCTTTGGCTATGTGATAGATAATTTTCTATTTTCGGTCTAATTCTGTTGAGGACAATAGTTGACAGTGTTTTTCTTATGGTATTCAGTAATGTTATTGGGCGCAGGTTGTTTACGGGTCCTTTCGTTTTTCCTGGTTTTTGTATTGTAATTAGGACACCGCTGTTTATGTCCCAGTCTTTGTGTGTTGAGAATGTTTTGTTCATTATGTTTGCAATGCTCAGATCCAGGGAGAGGGTACCGCATTTCCGCATTATATTATATTATAATATATTATATTATATTATATTATATATTACCGCATATTATATTATATTATATATTATATTATACTATATTATATTATATTATATTATGTTATATTATATTATATTATGTTATATTATATTATATTATATTATATTATATTATATTATATTATATATTATATTATACTATATTATATTATATTATATTATATTATATTATATTATATTATATATTATACTATATTATATTATATTATATTATATTATATTATATTATATTATATTATATTATATTACTTTATGTTCGGTATTCTATTCTTTTATCAAATAGACGAGATGCCGACGACAAATAATAATAACACATTTATTGAGAGATCTAGGAGAGATTCTGCCACCATGACAGTCACGTGTGCTGATGACGGAACCCTGACGATCAACGTACATCTCGCAAACTACATGCACGTCGATGCTGGACTCATTGATGTAAGACGACGTGTAACTATTTGCAGGTCTGGTAACTCAAATTCATATGGGCCCCATTGTTGTTGTAATGGAAACACTTTCATATCAATAAAAAATACCGTCCATTACAACAATGCTAAAAAAAAGGGCCAATAAGTACGTCCGGTTATCAGACCTGTAAATAATAAAATACAACTTGAGCTTTTATATAGAGCAATGTCCACTAACGTGCTCAAAGCGCTTTACAAATGGTTCCTGACCAACAGCAACAAGTAACATTTAGAACGGCACATGGCGCCTTTTAGGCGATATTACAATTTTTTTCCGACAGACACAACACTGTTAACGGCCAGGTACTCATTTTACACCTGAGTACGATGAGAGAATGTAAGTAAAGAGCCTTTTCCAAGGACTCAACTCTGTTCAGATCGAGGCTCGAACCCAGGACCTTCCGATCCGTAAGCGAGTGTCATGCCACAAGACCACATTATAGCCTCACAAATATATGCACGTTGATGTAAGACAATTATTAGAATTTCAAAACTCGTGGGGCCGACACATACTATTTATGTATTTGAGATAAGATCATAGGGGCCCAAAACAAATAATGTTTTAACCCTCTCCTTACAATCCATTTTCAGGATTTTCCCCAAAACTTCACACCCAACTAACATTATTATTGCTGGGTGTCCTGTAGTTCTGACAGGCTCAATCAATTCACATTTCAGAGCGTTATTAAATGAGTAAAAATCAACTCCCATTCCATCCAACAATAGGGCCGTTTCGATACTGGGGCGTCTCGTCAGTTGTTAGTTGTGTCACAACTAATAACTGACGAGGCGCCCCGGTGTCGAAACAACAGTATTGTTGGACGAAAAGTGAGATGATTTTACTCATTTTATATAAATATTTTTTCTTTCTTTTTCTTACAGTTTCAGTACGCCATTGAGTCATCGGACACTTGGAATAAAGACTTCATTCCACCAATGAGAAGCTGTACACCAACCACGTGTCAGCACAATGGACAGTCTCTAGTTATCAAGGTCAAGGCCCCTGCCAGTCAATACAAGTAGGTCAATGAAAACCCTTAATCTATGGCTTGCGTCTTTGTGAAACAAATGGGTTTAGTGGTTTGACATTCGTTTTCGGATCGGAAGTTCCGGATTGGAGTACTGTTCTGAGCGGCACATATTTCATTTGAGTCTTTGGAAAATGCGCTTCACTCACATTCTCTCACCGTACCAAGATGCAAAATGTGTACCTGGCCATTAACAGCGTTGTCTGTCGGAAAATAAAATTGTAATTTCTTAGGAGTCATGTCTCGTCCTACATGGTCAGTGTTGCTTTTGGCGAGGGACCCCCTTTTGACGTCACGAACTCAGCTCTTTGTTATCGCTTTTAGTCAGCCATATTAATGATAAGTTCTCACTAAATTCTATAAATCAAACTATAAACGTTTAAGGTTACACATAGTTTTGTGTGTTGGTACATTATATCGGGCTGGCGGATGTTACAAATATTTTACCTAAATGCATGGCATCAATATATTTCCTGTGATAGTGGAGTTCATTGACAGAAGTTCTTTATTTCGGTTAAGAATATGTTTTGTCTTAATATGTCTTCTACACCACACATGCAGAAAATGTTCGAAGCCTAAGGAAGATAATAAAAAAAAAGTGGAAACGATTATCTAAACATTAAATATCTATAAAAGTTTTGCCAAATCCAAATTCTCAAAAAATGCCGGAAAATATTGTCCATTGCAACAATATCAAAATAGGCCCGAAACTGCATTAGGATGTCGGACCTGCATAATATGTACACGTTGGTATAAGCCTAACGCAGATAGCAAGAAAATAATCGAAATGTAATAATTAAACGTTATTAGGTTTGAAAGTTTGGCGAAATCAAAATGCTTATTTTGAAATCAAATAGTAAATAAATGAATATTTAAAAAAAATATTATCGATGAGATAATGGCAATGTGTACTCATTTTCGGGTCTGAGAACCCAAATTGATATGGGCTCATTATTGTTGTATTGGGAATTCTCTCAACCCAACGCAAAATATTGTCCGTTGCAACAATGATAAATGAAGCCCAATCTTTCGTTCGGATATCAGATCTGCATATATATATCTATACACCTCGGGTAATGGCCATACGTGATTTATACCTTCTGTATATTTCTACTTTCTCCCAGACTTGCCATCAACATATTACGCCACGCCGTGCTACCAACAGGGGACTGGATCCACCACCCTTACGAAGGGTCATGCGGCGGCGACTCAGAAACTCATGTCACTGACCCACCCCCACCACCAACACCACCACCATCACACACGCCAGCAACAGATGGACCACCACATACACAACCACCATCACCACCACAAACACAACCACCAACTACCAAAGGTCCTTTACCAACAGATCAAAACACCGACTGGTCACCGGATACCAAATTCGTCATGGAGCTCGACGAACCAGGAAACGACTTACCTCAACAAACTCGAAAATTCGTCCTTTATTTTTCTTCACCCGTCGTGCCCAAAGTGGACCGAAATTCTCAAGTAATCCGATTTGAACCAACCAACGGTGGCCGATTCTCTGGAATAGTCCAGCTGGCGTACGCTGGAGCGAGTCCTCGAGGTGATCTGTCCAAGACGTCTTTCTTTGATAAATATGCTGGAAGATTTTCGTACAAACCGGAAGTAGAATACTGTGCCAGCAAGAATACTGGCAAATCATACGTTTCTTTTAATTGGAACGTGGTAGATGAGAACAAAAATGGAGTTAGCGGCGACTTCCTTATGATTACCATGCCCCACCAGGTAAGTAACTTTTGTTAAAGCTTTATTCAGTTGAAGCAGGTTGGATGAATTAATAAAAATAAAGGTATAACAATAATAATAATAATAATAATAATAATAATAATAATAATAATAATAATAATAATAATAATAATAATAATAATAATAATAATAATAATAATAATAATAATAATAATAATAATAATAATAATAATTTGTGTCATCGTGTATTTCATCTATAGGCACTGTTGTTGAAAAAGTCAAATCCAAATGGTTTAATACAAACGCCTTTTACCTTCGAGGGCTATGAGGGTCCTGATTGGCTGATGGTTATGGACGTGTTGCACACGGAGGTTGACCCTGACCCTGTTGGTGTGTCAAAGGTCAAGGCTAACCCAACTCATAATCAGGTGATACCTAATCCTCAAGCAAATTTATTTAGACTGAGCTCTGCCAACAAGCAAACAAACACACATCCATACACACACACATACACCACACACACACACACACACACACACACACAAGCAAACAATTCTAACATTATTTATTTTCCTATAGAAATACTTGAAAGATCAATAAATCATCGATACTAATTTGAATTATGTTTTGTTTAAAATTCCAAATTAATATCTTATATTTTCTATGCCTTGGATTGAATGTATAATAAGACCATAATAAAGCCATAACAACTTGGGTTACCAGGCTCCACAAATATGGATACTATACGTCGCTCTCAAACTAACCAACGTAAAATATTGTCTATTACAATAATGTTGAAAAAGGCCATAATTGCATTCGGTTATCCGACTTACAAATATTATGCGATCCTAGGTTTGGTTGTTTTTGCCAAGATAAGGGTCGTTTAAATCGGTCGATATTTGAAGGACGAGTTTTCTGGCCATTAATTTTTTTTAAAATCCACGTTTTTCTAGAGTACTTAAGTTAACTGGTTAATGACGATTATCGTATTCCATGATACAGGAGATCCTGGCGGCCATATCACGTGATGCCTCTAACACAAACCTGGACGCCATTTGTGAACATTCGGACAGTTACAACGTTGGCAAAGCTATCGGTATGTCCACGAGATTGGCCAGTCTGTCCAGGGCATTGGGCACCAACCACCACGGACAAATTGACGATTCTATCAAGAACTGTTTGGAAAAATGGCTAAGGGTGCAAGGTGACTGTTTTCATCATTTTAAAACAATTTATTTTATCATTAAAACGTGGATTCAATTTTCTTCTAACGTTGTTTTGAATTTTAAAAAACTACAATAAAAAAAAAAAAAAAAAAACAACAACAACAACAAACAAACAAACAAAAGTAAATTTTAAAATAAAACCCAAAACGAGCTTGTATATAGCGCAATATCCAATAAACGTGCTCAAAGCGTTTTACAAGGGGTCTCTGACCAACAGCAACACAGAAACATGTAAAACGACACATGACGTCTGTTAGGCGATATTACAATTTTTCCAGACAGAGACAACGCTGTTAACGGTTGTTACATGCGGGTTCTCCACTAGTTTAACCCTCTCCTTACCACTCACAGGAAAATCGTCACATTCGTTACGATACAACCGACAATTTTCTCATTCTGAATTTCTCTTGTACATCACAAAATGTAAATAAATGCCTTGATTACAGCTATAAATACTAAACACTGTGTTGTAGACATCATTTTGCTGAACAACATTCTGTATAGAATGCACTCCTTACTTTTTTGTTTTATTAGGAAAAGTCTATTTTTATGTTGGGTGGGAGTGAATTTTTAGAGGAAATTCTGAAAATAGCTGGTAAGGAAGAGAGTTAACCCCCCCCCCTCCCCAAAAAACCTAACAAAACACATGCGACACTTTGTACTCCCCAGACAAACTGCAGGACATGTGGAAATTCCGCTACGACGATGTCTGGGGTGGTCTCTTCCTTCGAGCTTCCAACGGAGACCTGCAATTCGGAGCCGATTATGGCTTCCCCTTCTACAACGACCACCATTTCCATCTGGGCTATTTCTTGTATGCATTGGCATACTATGTGAAGCATTACCCAGCGTGGGGCAACGGTAACACATATGACGAAATTTTGATTCTCTCTCTCTCTCTCTCTCTCTCTCCCTCTCTCTATCTCTCTCTCCAAATCCCTCTATCTCTCTAACTCTCTCTCTCTCTCTCTCTCTCTATCTATCTATCTATCTATCTTTCTCTCTCCATCTCTCTCTATCTCTCTGTCTCTCTCTTTCTCTCTCTCTCCCTCTCTATCTCACTCTCTCTATCTCTTTAATTTTGGCTCTCTCTCTCTCTCTCTCTCTCTCTTCCACTCTCTCTCTCCTCTCTCTCTCTTTCTCTCTCCTTATCAGACAATACAGCTAGAAAGTGTCTTTAGATATATATTTAATCTCCTCAAAACGGTTTTATTATGAGGAGAGGGTAAATTGTATGAATAAAATTAAAGTTTAAGCTTTACTTATAGATAGTATGCAGATGACGTCACTCAGGCCTTTGTTATTGTTTTTTCCATCATCGTTTGTGAGTTGTTCTCACTAAACTGTATTAACCAGACTATAAAAGTTCATGGTTACACGGAGTTTGTGTGTTGGTCCGTTATACTTCCGGATGGCAATGTTGTGAACTCCTTGGCCAAGCGCATTCTATCCATAACATTTTGTCGTTGATTTCACGTAATGTCGTAATTAGTAATTCACATTTGGTCACATTAATCATATTATACAAAAAATATATAAACTAGGTTATATACGACGTGTTTATATATACAGGTCTGAGCCACGCTGCCTCCCGTGTGTTGCCTGCATAGTGACGGTTGGAAGAACGATTGGGAGGGAAAGCACCGACGTGTACATATTATATGCATTTCAGACACCCGAACCCGATTGTGGGCATATTAACATTGTTGTAATGAATAATATTGTGCGTCATTTTTTTAGATTTCCATTACAACAATGAGCCCATTATAAGGAACTGGGTTATCTGACCTGCCAATATGTGCACGTTGGGATAAACTGTATGAGTAAATTTAAGTTTAAGCTTCGCTTATATAACATGTTGTCATTGATTTCACGAAATATCGTAATTGACATTTGGTCACTTTAATTATATAATATAATATGTATAATGATAGGATAAAGGACGGTATTAAAGAACTGGGCCTGGATGAAAATGATGCTATGAACCGAGATGCATGGAGATGTGGCATTCATTATGGCTGACAACACTGCAAAATGCGGGATAAGCTGAAAGAAGAAGAGGAAGAATATAAGATATACAATAGGTTATATAGATTTAATTTTATACAGTATAATAAATAAAACAACAAGAAATAACTTGTGTGTTGGGATGAATTTTGATTTTAAAGCACACACATGCGATAGTATTTAAAATCTTTGCATTACAGTAGAGCATGCCTATAGCGGGACTTTTGGTCCCAGCAGAAAAATCCCGCTGTAGGCAAGCTCCCGCTATAGGAAAGCAGGGGAAAATGTCCCAAAAATATACACGATTACCTCCCTTGAATGTCAATAAATTTAACGTGACCCATGAGCCTTGAAACTGAAATGGACTATCTTTGGTTCACTTTTTTTTTTTTTGTTTTGTTTTGTTTTGTTTTTTGTTTTTTTTTGGGGGGGTTTTTTTTGTTTGTTTTTATGTGTGTTTTTTATTTATTGTTTTTTTTATTTTTTTAATTTTTTTTTTTTTTTTTGGGGGGGGGGGGGGGGTCTGGGGTTTAGGGTAGAAGGACTGTACTGTAAGGTGTGCCCCTTCCTCCCCCAGAACGTCTCATGGGCTTGGGGGAATCACACCTGATGGTTGTCTTTCGAAACAGGTTTGAAGAAAGCCTTGATGCTTGACTGTTTCTTTGACTTTGTGACGATCTTGCCAAACTTCTCTCCATGTCACTCAATAGCGTAAGTTCCTCTGATGTCTTCTCGTGTTGCTGAAGATAAAGCCTCAGCGTGTTGACGGCATTCTCTGCTTCTGTGTTGGACACAATGGTTGGCTCCATATCAGTGTCAGTTTCTTCCTCTTCGTCCTTTTCCTTACTAGCACTAGCAGTAGCAGTGGATGCAGTCATAACTTCTGTTTCCTGAGCTGCGAGCGCTATCTCTTTGAGGCTTAAGTGTTCCGATGCGGGAATGTGACTGTCCACCTCAACATACTCTCCAAATGTTTGTTGAGTGATGCCGAGAGCTTTTGCTGCTTGGTTGAAGAGGTGTATCGCTTCATGTTCCTCTGCGCTGTCAGTTACAGT
Organism: Berghia stephanieae; assembly: GCF_034508935.2. Classification (NCBI taxonomy): domain Eukaryota; kingdom Metazoa; phylum Mollusca; class Gastropoda; order Nudibranchia; family Aeolidiidae; genus Berghia; species Berghia stephanieae. Next base: position 4,771,792 of record NC_088369.1, read on the forward strand.
AGATGGGTTGGTTACAATTACAACTTCACTCACACTGTCGCCATCCTCTTGTGTGAAGCCTGCCTTCCTGAAACAGTTTGCGATAGTTGCTTGTTTCACATCATCCCAAGCGGCAGCGGAGTAGTTGATGGCATCGAGGACAGTCATTTTGTAGTGTGCGTCATCGGATCCACTTTCATCAAGAAGTGTGATGAATCTTCGGAGAACCCTTTTTCTGTAGAGGCACTTGAAGTTCTGTATTATGCCCTGGTCACAAGGCTGTAGAACACTTGTAGTGTTCGGAGGAAGAAAGACAAGTTTCACTGCTCTCAAGCTGTCCAACCGAGGATGAGCACTGCAGTTGTCCACAATGAGCGCTATACTACGGCCTTCAAGGAGAAATTTTCTGTCTAACTTTCGAAGCCATTCCTCGAAGATTGATCCCGTCATCCAAGCATTTTTGTTCGCTTTGTAGGTCACAGGAAGAGTTCGGATGTTCTTCATGCATCGTGGCCTTTCAGATTTTCCAATGACAAGAAGGGGTAGCTTTTGACTTCCATCCATGTTGGTTGCCAAAAGGATTGAAATTCTTTCTTTTGGAATCTTTTGACCCGTGCAGGTGTCTCCTTTCATTGCCAGTGTCTTGTTGGGCAGGTATTTGTAAAAAAGCCCAGTTTCGTCTGCGTTGAAAATATCCTTCTTGTTGTATTCCTTCATAATTTCTTGCAGCTCCTTTCCCCTCCACTCCACTGTTGTTTCTATTGGTGCCGAGGCAGCTTCTCCACTGATTACTTTCAGGCCAATGCCGTGCCTGAGTTTAAATCTGTCGATCCAACCTCTGCTCATCAGAAAGTCTGTCAAACCAAGCTCCTGTGCTAATTCCTCGCCTTTCTCAAAAAGGATGGGGCCTGAAATAGGTGTGCTACAGGCCCGAGCTTGATGAAACCAAACGAGGAGGCAGCGGTCCAGTTCTTCTTGTCCTGTGGTCTTGAGACGTTTTCTGTCTGGGTTGAATTGTCCTTTACTGATTGCTGACAAGTTTGCTTCTCTATCTCTCAAAAAGGTATAGAGCGTTCCAGATGAAATCTCATAATCCCTGCAAATTTGCGATTTCGTCTTCCTTTTCTTGTCTACTTCGTTGATTATTTCAGCTTTCAATTCGAGTGAGAAACATTTCCTCTTTCCTTTGGTAGCCATTGTTTCCTCAGGATTTCTCTTGATACGAGTACTTAAATAGTAAAAATAATACGATTCGAATGAGTGCGAGTGATGCGTATGCTGGAGCAGCAACAATTGCAATGAATGAGGAATGGCACAAGAGGGCTGATCTGGATTAAAATGTACAACCCACCGCGTGCGTACAAGCCTCTTCTCTCTAATTGGCCAAGGGCTTTACACACGGCGTTAGCTTGTGCAACGCATCTCTTTTAACCCTCTTCTTACCAGCCTTTTTCAAGATTTTCCCCAAAACTTCACATCCAACTAACACAAAAATATATTTCTTATCACTCAGCAGTAAAATTCTTGCGATACATAGTTTCTTTAGCAAAACATTCTCTACAACACACTGTTTATTTTCTTTAAACTTTATAATGTACAAAAGAAATTTGAATAATAAAACTGTTAGTTGTATCGTAACGAATGTGACGATTTTCCTATAGTTGGTAAGGAGAGGGTTAAATCAAGTTGCCCAACTTTTAATCACCGCAAGACTGACCAGTCAACGCATACAATCATACAAAGAAATAGAGCGAGCGGCAAAAGAAGTGCGGGTAGACACGAGAGGTGTGAGTGAAGACACGAGCGAGACAAAGGTAGACGGAGGCGTGTGTGTTAGAGAGAGTGCCAAGTCTACGTCACTCGCTGAGTCGCGGCGCGTGAAAAATTTAGCCGATCGATAAATTCTTGCCCTACAGCTCGCTCAATTTTTCCCGCTGTAAGCAAGTTCGGGCCTTTCCTTGACCCGCTAAACCCAAGCACAGGTAATTGAATTTATATAGTAAAAAAAAGCGGGGTTTGTGTAAGGTCCCGTTGTAGCGATGGTCCCGCTGTAGCGGGTGCCGCTATGGTCATGCTCTACTGTACTATGAACTGCGCCGATACTTTTATTTGCTGATCTGATTGTAGATACGTGAAACTTTGTCGCTCAGAATAATACGGGAAATCAACGACGATCTGAGTTGATAAAAAAAAAACAACAATTATTTCAAGGAGCAGCATTTACACTTAATTTATAATAAAGGAGGCTCTCAAATGGAACCTGCAGACCAAGAGGAAACGGGGTCGTCCAAAAAAGACTTGGAGGAGAAGCCTTCACCAAGATCTGTGCTTCTCTAATCTTACCTGGAGTGAGGCAAAGGTCTGTGCTCAAGGACAGAAGGAGATTGTATGGAAGAGAGCTGTTGAGGCCCTTTTTTGTCAGGATCCAAGAGGCATTCATTCATCCCATGATCTGATGATTGTCTGGGGGATGGAATCACGGGATGCAGCGCTTACCACCTTTATCCATTATTCTCTATTGTTGGCCTTCTCCAAGAGTTCTTCCATCTTCATTTCTGGCCATTCCTTGATATTGTCCATCTAATCTTTTCTTTGTCCTCCTCTACTTTTTCCTCCTTCAATGGTACCCTCCTTTGCCGTTTTGCACAAACCTTAATGCTTCAAGAGGCATAAGTCAAGCCAAAGTCATAACTGGAAGTTTTAATACGATTCAATAGTCTGATGTCACGCCGCCCGGCAACGGCGGCCATCTTGGTTCTAAACAAAGAAAATCATTACTTTTTATTTTTCATGCTGACTAGAACTTTTCATATGCCTCGTGATCAGAATGTGTAAAAGTCAAAACATGATCAAATTTATGGGTGTTTTTTTCTCCTCTGGATACCATTTATGCTCGCCGGAGAAATATTATTATTTCATACAGGCGTCCGCCATTGTTCCGATAGTTTAGAGCCGGTGTTACTAAGTTACCATGCGTCATTAGGAAGGAAGTGACGTTACGACTGTTGAAGAGTATTTGCGACACATTAGATGATAATACTATGTAGTGATGTGTTATGAAATTTTGTTCTATCCACCAGCCCACAAAGAACGAATCTACTACTACTACCTGGCACGTGACGTGGCCAACCCATCGCCCGACGATCCATACTTTCCGGTCTCCAGGCAAAAAGATTTGTATGCCGGGTTTTCTTGGGCATCCGGTATTGTGCCCGGGACTCGCTAGGAAGAGTCCGCCTCGGAGGTCTGTAATGCATCGGCTGTATCTTTGCCAGATATTTATTTTTTGTTTTTTTGTTTAACGATCACATAAAGTATGTATGAATCAGTGCTAAAACAGAGAAATATGAAGAAAAAAAAAACCCAAAAAAAACCAAAACAACAACAACAAAACTATCCCCAAAAGTCAGTCAGCCAAGACGAGGTAGGCCGAAAAGTCGTTTGTTTTGTGTAGTTCCCTTATATATGAGTTACATCCACTCACTTTATCTTTCTCTCCACCCACAAGAAATGCATTTGACTTTCTTCAGAACCATCACGCTTATATATAGCTGTTATTTTACTTTTACACTCTCTCTGTGATGTCAAATATGGGACAGGGTAGGTCAGCGAAAGGTCTTTGCGTCGTAACCGAAAGGTACCGAGTACGAATACCCGCTACGATGTATCGCCTTGAGCAAGTAATGTCGCTCAGTTTGTGGCGCTGCACTGCGGCTGACGCCTGTGTTATTCCAGTCTTCTCTTGGAATAGACCATAAAGACAAATTTCACCTATGGGATGAATAAAGGGAATTTTATTTATTTTATTATTTCATTAGTCAATAACCTCTATTACTCGTACATAATACGAATAGGACGCTAGCCTACAGTTACGTTCTTTCCGGTAAACCTTATATTAGACCTAGCGACCCAAGCACTTTTGGCTAGATACTGTGCTCATATTTAGACGAGGTCAAGCAACAATGAGCATGATTCATGACTAGGAAAGTAAATGCGATAATTCAGTTGGGTTTGTAACGGTCTCCGCGTTGTGGTTTTGGTTATGCGCCATTCTGTCTTTTCGTACATGTTCTATGTTGCTGTCAGCTTGGAATCCTTTGTAAAGCGACTTGAGGACATTAAGTGGATATTGCAATATTATATAAAATCTCATATTTTTTCCTATTCCATTTATCCCTGCAGGGCATCAGTTGTTACCATGCAATTGCCTCCCTTGGAGATGCCTTCAACGACTACAACCTCTGGCAAACGGGTCAGGTGCTTCTGGCCATGGAAATCCTTTCAGTGCGGGAATACTGGCAGGTAAAGGGTTTGGCTAGAGCAGACCTACCTCCTGGAAATTGGAAAAAAATCGTAGTTTTCAGGGATTATAACACAGTAGACATTATAACTAACGTTTAAAATGACCAGTTTGTGTTTACATACATTAAATTGATGCCTTGAACTCTCACAACTAAACTTTGTTTTCAAAAAGTTTATTGAATTTAAAATCTTTATGAAATGGTCTATTCATCATCATCATCATTGCCTTTTTCACCCTGGGTCAGGGTATAGGCCACAGACAAACAGTTTCCATCCTTCCCTATCCTGAGCTATCTTTTTAATCTCATTCCAGGTCTTACCACTTCTCTGTATATCAGCTTCTTTAATTCTTCTCCATGTTCCTCGTGGCCTTCCCCTTGATCTTCTGCCCTGAGGGTTCCAGTCCAATACTTTCTTTGTTATAGTGGAGTCATTCTTTCTAAGGATGTGTGTCCAATCCACCTCCATCGTCTTCTTCCTATTCCCTCTACCACTGGTTTCTGCTGTGTTCTTTTCCATACTTCTTCATTTTTTATTCTATCCATCCATTTTATTCTGAGTAGCTTACGCATGCACCTGTTTACGAAAATCTGGACCCTCCTTATACATGCCTGTGATGCGTTCCAAGTTTCACATCCATACAGAAGGACAGACTATTACGACCCGATAATTCCTATTTCTTTGAAATGTTCGTAGTAGTAGACAGCTCTGGTTTGACTAGAGCCAACCTGGAGTCAAAGATTTATTCCGATAGATAAGTCTTAGGTTATGTGGTCTACTGGTATACACTCGCTTTCGCATCGGAAGGTCCTCGGTTCGAGCCTCGCTCGGCGCATATATGAGTCCATGGAAAAAAAAATTCTTTGCTCACGTTCTCTCACCTTTCTCTCACTCTTAGTAGCAGTAAGTGGCTATAGATTTTATGTCTTGTCCTGCAGTTTAAGTTAGATTGAGAAACATATAATTAATGCACTTTGAGAACATTTAGTGGGTAATGCATTATATATAAAATCTTATACTTCTTATTTTCATGTGTCTCAATAATTAGGTCCGTGCCCACAACCGAGCACATTTCCCACCACTGATCCAGGACTTTGGGGTGGTCGGCATGATAACGGAGCCAGCCTTTTATGCTTACACACTCAACTGGCCGTGTGACCCCAATATCTTCCCTCAGAGACACGGCTGCCTTGTCGGGATTCAGGTTATACCGATCACGGCCGTGTCCAAGTATTGGATGGATCAGGTATATATAGAACAAAGATGGCGTCAATCAGGCCTTTGTTACTGTTTTTTCGCCATCCACGTTTATGAGTAATTCTCACTAAACTTATTAACCAGCCTATAGATAGAATGCGCTTTGCCAAGGAGTTCACAACATTGCCATCCGGAAGTATAACGGACCAACACACAAACTCTGTGTAACCATGAACTTTTATAGTCTGGTTAATACAGTTTAGTGAGAACAACTCACAAACGCGGATGGCAAAAACAATAACAAAGGCCTGAGTGACGTCATCTGCATACTATCTATAAACGCTTAAGGTTACACATAGTTTTGTGTGTTGTTCCATTATACTTCCGGATGGCAATGTTTTGAATTTCTTGGCCAAGAGCAAACTATCTATACATCTATTTATGTTATAACAGTACTGTCGTACTTCGCCAAAGTCCCCCGGGTTTGAGAGTTTTTGCCAAGATGAGAGTCATTCAAATCGATCGATATTTGAAGGACGAGTTTTCTGGCCAAATTTTTAAACATGTGTTTTTCCAGAGTATACCAGTGTAGTCATTGACAACGTCATTATCATTAAGAGTTTCATTTTATCAAATATGAAATACTTTGCAGAATCAGACTTTTATTGTGAATGTGGAGAGGGGAAGCAGGATGAGACACATGTTTTCCAAGACTGCACCAAGTACAATGAGCAAAGGGTGGCCATTGGGCCCGAGAGGACCACACTTAACAAGGCAAAGCGGGCTTTGCGAGCGACCATCCGTCCCTCCGCTCATAGCCCAGGTATTTGGCCACACACATTGCGTTTTCACAACGATTTGCTTCAGTCGTGCCTGTCCCTGGATCGTCCTTGGATAAAAACTGAGCGTGTATGGGCCCTCGAAGATCTATGGGTCTCAGCACAAGCTTGGGAAGACTACAGCGTTCCTGCATATTGTTGCCCTTCAGCCATAAAGATAAAATGAGGGGAAAGAAAAATATTAATTTTATTACAGATGCCACTGGACTATAAAAAAGCATTGGACAAACTATTCATTTAATATATTCCACAAAGAAATAAAAGAAAACAAAACAAAAAATAACAAAATTCTTAACACGGAATATTTCGAGATCAAAACCCTTCCTCAACCAATAACAAAAATATTTAAATAGCAGATGTTTATATTGTTATATTGAGGAAGGGTTTTGAGCACGAAACGTTCCGTGTTGAGTATTTTGTTCATTACAAATAACAACAACTTTTATATTCATTTTTGTTCAATTTAAGTCAAGTGCAGAAAACTGCCATTGTTGTCCTTAAAAAAAAAAAAACGCCATCTAACGTAGACGTCATCCCTTCTTACATTCCGGTTCCAAACTTATTGGAAGCGTGTGTGTGTGTGTGTGTGTGTGTGTGTGTAACCAGTCCTTCGAATGAATAATAATGAATAGGCTACCTATAAAAAGTATGCGCTTGGCTTAGAAGCTCACAACATTGCCATCCGGAAGTATAACAGACCAACACACAAAACTATGTGTAACCATGAACTTTTATAGTCCGGATAATAAAGTTAAATGAGAGTTACTCATAAACGTGGATGGCAAAAAATAACAAAATAACAAAGACCCTAGTGACGTCAACTTCATTCTATCTATAGAATCATAAAATGGCTTAACTGTTTTAGTAGCCGGATATATAGGCAGATTCTTAGGATTAGGGGTTGCAGAAGAGCGAGGAGAGATAAAGATAATCTTTATCAACGATCATCATATTATATTTGAAGAGTGGCTTCCCAAAAATCCGTAACTCAGTTGTTTTTTCCTTCTCATTTTGAGATAATGAGGATTATTTCCCTTAAAAATTCTCATTCGGTTCGTTATTTTATCATATTCAAACTTAAAATTTACACAAACCATGGGAAATTCTTGTGCCAGTTGATGCTTAAAATAAATTTTATATTTCTATTTATCTCATTGATGGAAATTCTCAAAAAGTAGAAAAATCGACTTAACGAGTTTTGGAAAACCAGCCTTCATTCAAACTTGAAAAAAAAAGGATGGCATCACTCTGGAATGAGAATATTAATTACACAAGGTATTATTCAGTCATGGAAGACGGGTTTTACACTTCCATTGATATTGGAATCAGCTTTTTCACATCACATTTTTTGTTGCTGTTTCCTTTTGAGTCTATTAGGGCTATTTCATCCTCTCTTTTGCAAAATGATTCATATAAAACAAAGTGCTCATCTGTATAATAATATTATTATTTCAGGAATGGGCTTCTAGCATTGAAAAGACTTGTCAATCTGCAATCGATCCCAAGACTTCTCAGTACTACGTCATGGCAGAGAAAACGTCGGATCTAGGTAGAAGTCTTAACTCGGTGAGAAAACTGTTGTGTATTATTTTTTTTTTTTTTTACTTTCAACTTTAAAAACGTACAACCCTGGCTGTGTGCTGAAAATTCATAGTATATAATAAATGAGTGTCTTGTAATACGGCTTTTATTTCATGAGTTTTATTAAAACCTGTATTGCATGATGCGAGTTTTACACGTTAAGTGTTTCTGTTGGCTAAGGACTCATTGTAAAGCGCTTAGAGCACGCTTAGTGGATATTACAGTATATAAATGCTCAATTTAACTTTCTTCTTACCGATCTTTTTCAGTATTTTCCCAAAATGACAGGATTACCCAGCAGAAAAATTGATTTTTTATACTCAAATAATCTCTCGACAAAACAACTTTATGATCTTATTAATTAAACAAAGATCATTGTGATGTATAAAATAAATCTGAATAAGAAAAAAAATGTATATTGTGTCGTAACAAATGTGACGGTTTTGCTGTAGGTAGTAAGGAATATCAAGCAAAAATTTTTTTTTATTTTTTTTTTTTTAATTTTCACCACCCAGGGTTGGCAAGCGTTTTGCCATACAGCTATGGCACCTCTGGACTCAAGCCACGCAACAAGGGCAGCTAATTACGTCAAAGGGAGAAAACCGCAAGAATTAGTTGGAGGAACAGGAGCTGCGAGTACTCTGCTCTTTATCTACGGAAGCACGTGACCAATGGAATTTTTGTCAATATTGTAACTCTCTCCTTACCAGCCATTTTTAGAATTCCCCCCGAAAATTTACACCCACGCAACACACAAAATAAATAGACTTTTCTTACTCAAACAAAAAAGTAACAAGTGCCTTCAAAACAGAATGTTTTCGGCAAAATGATGTCTCCAACACAGTGTTTAGTATTTATAGCTGTAATCAAAGCATTTCTTTACATTTTGTGATGTACAAAAGAAATGAGAATGAGAAAATTGTCGGTTGCATCGTAACGAATGTGACGATTTTCCTATGGTTGGTAAGGAGAGGGTGTAGCGCACGTCTATATGTAAATATATCATATTTTGTTTGGAATTTTTTTCCCTAGTTATTTTCATCGTAGAAGGAAAAACAAAGCCAGCAGAGTGGCCCACCGGTACGGTCTTTGCTTCGTACCTGAAAGATGTCGAGTTCGATCACCCGCCGCTGCTCTGTCATGATTTGTAGCCTTGAGCAAGTCACCTCGCCCCAGCTCAATTTGCGGCGCTGCTCTGCGGCTAATGCCTGGGTTATTCCAGTCTTTCCTTGGAATAGACCCCAGAGACAAATTACCCCTATGGGATGAATAAAGGGAATTTATTTATATTTATTTTATTAGCTATGGAATGTAAAAAAAAAAGAACATTTAACAAAAGTGAATGTAGCAACTTCAAAAAATTAACAAATAGGTAAAAATGAGCTCAATACGCTAGGAAATTCTATTGAGAGTAGCGCCGTTTTTTTCCTTATTTTGTTTTGTTTTTGTTTTTTTCTTTTTTCTTTGTTTTTGTTTTTTGCTTTGTTTTGCTTTTTAAATTATAAATAAATCAATAAATAAGTAAATAAATAATTAAATAAATAAATAAATAATAAAATTTTTGATCGACAATCTCCAACTAACGTTTTCAATGCACTTACCAAGACACGGGTGACATAAACATTTTAACAAAATTAAATTTACAATTTTAAGAAAATAAAATATTGTATTTGTAGATGATCTATTGAGTTATGGCGATGCCGATGAAATATATTTGTTATTTGTGGGATTTTTCCTTTTCTTTTTTTTTGGGAAAAGGGGGGGGGGGGTTGTCAGCAGAAAAAGGGTTTAAAGACTAAAACAATCCATTATTTTGAATTCTGTTTCATTTATTTAATTTTGTTTTTGTTTAATGATTGATTATAATATTTAGTCACATGTGTACTCATTTACAGGTCTGATAATGTATAGTCACGGCCCCATTGTTGTAATGGAAACACTCTGAGACCCACAAACATTAAATATCGACAATTACAACAAAGTTAAATCAGGCCCCATAATTGCGTTCGGTTATCAGACCTGCTAAACTGTGCACATTGTATTCAGTCATTCTACGAGTATACTACTTTATGCGGCTATATGGTTTAGTGGTATGACACTCGCTTTCCGCCTCGCTGGGCGCATAGTTGAGTTCTTGGGAAAGGCTCGTTACTCACATTCTCTCTCCGTACTCAGGGTGAAAAATGAGTACCTGGCGATAACAGCTTAGTGTGTGTCGGAGAAAAAAAATTGTAATATCGCCTGACAGGCGTCATGTCTCGTTCTACATGTTAACTGTTGATGTTGGCCAGGGACCCCTCGTATAGCGCTTTGAGCATGTTTAGTGGATAATGCTCTATATAAAAGCTCAAGTTTAAAACTCAAGATTACAAGTTTGCACTGGTAGCGGGGCTGAAATAGTAAAATAGGAATGCATACGGTCTTATTTTATATCAGGAATACGTTTGATCCATGGCAGGTAAATCTTTAAGTCTTAATTACTTACCGCTTGAGGGACTCAATCAAAACGTTTTCTTAACCTTTTGCATTAGGGGTTCGATTTGACTCTAACTAGATATTAAAATATGTCCGTTTGCATTTCCCCAAAAAAAAAATAAAATAAAATAAAAACAAAAAAGAACCCCCCCCCCAAAAAAAAAAAACATAAAAAAACAAACAAACAAAAAACAAAAACAAAAAAAAAAAAAAACAAAAAAAAGGACCAAAAACCCCCTTAAGATTACATAGATAAAATAAATAAATATGAACGAACATTTCCACAAATTCAAGGCGCTTCATCATGATTTTATTTATTCCCCACCAGGCAGGGAATATATTTGAGTTTTTATACAGAGCAATTTCCACTAAACGTACTCAAAACTCCTTAAAAGGAGTGTCAAGCCAACAGCAACAGTTAACATAATATAGGACAAGACATGACGCGTCTGTAAGGCAACGCTTCAATTTTTTCGGACTGGTAACAAACACAGAAGCTCACAACATTGCCATCCGGAAGTATAACGGTGCAACACACAAAACTATGTGTAACCTTGAACGTTTATAGTCTGGTTTATAGATAGCACGAAGATGACGTCACTCAAGTCTTTGTTGTTATATTTTGCCATCCGCGTATGTGAGTGATCTCACTAAAATGTATGAACCAGACTAACAACATTCAAGGTTACACATAGTTTTGTGTGTTGATCCGTTATACTTCCGGATGGCAATGTTGTGAACTTCTTAGCCAAGCGCATACTATCTATAGATAGTATGCGCTTGGCTTAGAAGCTCATAACATTGCCATTCGGAAGTATAACGGACGAACACACAAAAATGTGTATATCCATGAACATTTATAGTCGGGTTAATACAGTTCAGTGAGCATTACTCATAAACGCGGATGGCAAAAAACAATAACAAAGACCTGAGTGACGTCATCTGCAAACTATCTATAGAAGTCTGGCCGTGAAAGAGTTCTAACCCTAAAACAAACGTGACCATTGATTGGATTGGATCACGGGCCGTGAAACGTTACGAACGTTGCCGCCATTGACTGTCCCGACTCAACGGCACGAATCAAACCGTGTAGACTAATAATAATAATTATAGTCAGACCTGCCTTGTACTACGAAAAACTCGTAAAAATACGAATTTTTGGCTCCAGCTACAGAACTAATTATCTTCTTTGACTCAATAAATCTTTGTTGAAAAGGAAAGTTTAGTTCCTTAGAACGTATATTCAGGACTTTAGAGCAAGTTTTGGATCATGCTGAAGGCGAATTGTTTATTTCTAAAGCTATATAAAGTGATTTTAAAAAAAAATTTCCCCTCGAAAACTACGAATTTGCGACCCATCATCTCAAAACGGTATTATGTCGGAACAATCAGATGCTTAAAAGGTGGATTAAATGTAAAAACTTGTCAAAAATATAAATTGTTGGCATCAGCACCCTAAAATATCGCATCCATTCTCCTCAATAAAACACACAAACTCAACACAAGTCTGATATTTCGGGCTATAAATTCAATTTTCAACATCTTAACCATCCCGACTTAATGCCGTTTTGAGGCGAAGGGTCACATTTTTTGAATTTTCAAGTTGGCAGCTCTGCTTGTAGTAGACCGATTATATCAAATTCACACCTGCCAAATCCCTATTTTCTTATTATTTTTGCTGTGGCCAGTGATTCTCTGTGAACCTCCAGAGAGGGAACAACAAGAAGTCAGTGACATTCGCGACCCGTCGTCACAAAACTTCTAGATGGAACGAAATTGACGTCACTCAGCTATTTGTTATTGTTTTTTTATTTTTAGTCAGGAGTGAGTGGTTCTCACTTCTCACTAAATACTCTTCAATAGTCGTAACGTCACTTCCTTCCTAATGACGCATGGTCACTTAGTAACACTGGCTCTAAACTATCGGAACAATAGCGGACGCCAGTATGAAATATTTCCCTGGCGAGCATAAAAGCGTATCCAGAGGAAAAAAAAAACACATAAATTTGATCATGTTTTGACTTTTACACATTCTGATCACAAGGCATATGAAAAGTTCTAGCCAGCATTAAGAATAAAAAGTAATGATTTCTTTGTTTAGAACCAAGATGGCCGCCGTTGCCGGGCGGCGTGACATCAGACTACTGAATCCAATTCTGTCAATCAGACTATAGATAGAATGCGCTTGGCCAAGGAGTTCACAACATTGCCATCCGGAAGTATAACGGACCAACACACAAACTCTGTGTAACCATGAACTTTTATAGTCTGATTAATACAGTTTAGTGAGAACAACTCACAAACGCGGATGGCAAAAACAATAACAAAGGCCTGAGTGACGTCATCTGCATACTAATCTATAGATAGAATGAAGTTGACGCCACTCAATTCTTTGTTATTGTTTGTTACCATCCATTTTTCTGAATAATTCTCACTAAACTGTATTAACCAAACTTTCAACGTTCAAGGTTACACATAGTTTTGTGTCTTGTTCCGTTATATTTCCGGATGGCAATGTTGTGAGTTTCTTAGCCTCTGTAAACCTCCAAAAAGAGAACAACAAGAAGAGTGACATTTGCGACTCGTCGTCAAAAACCGTTCTAGAAGGAACGAAATTGACGTCACTCCGCTCTTTGTTATTGCAAAGCTCTCTGCAGCTGAATGTAACCAAAAATCATGCAACAGAGAAGAATGGCGAACCATTTCAAGTCGACCTTGATCTAAGAGATGGTACCGGAAGTAAGTAAGTAAAGTCCGTTTTGTGGGGTACTGGCTACCGTTTAGTTTTTGTGCTGACAAACATTGACCAGTTAACTTGCGTACTCTCAAAATACACGTGATTTTAAAAAAAAAATTAAAAAATTGAGCTTTTATATAGCGCAATATCCACTAAATGTGCTCAAAGCGCTTTACAAGGGGTCCCTGACCAACAGCAACACGTAACACGTAGAACGAGACAGGACGCCTGTCAGGCGATATTACAATATTTTTCCGGACAGAGACAACGCTGTTAACGGCCAGGTACTCATTTTACACATGAGTACGGTGAGAGAATGTGAGTAAAGAGCCTTCTCCAAGGACTCAACTATGCACCGGTCTTACCAATATTGATCGATTTAAATGACCCTCATCTTGACAAAAACTCTCAGACCTGGGACTCACGAAGTCTTCAAAGAAGTCCAATGTTCAACAGTTTGTTTTTTTTGTTGTTGTTTTTTTTTTTTTTGGTTTTTTTTTTTGTTGCCAAGATGAGGGTCATTTTAATAATTGATTGAAATTCGAAGGACGAGTTTCCTGGCCAAATTTTAAAACACGTCAATTTTGAGAGTTCGACAGTTGTCTGGTTAATCTATTGTGAACACGAAAACCAAACAGGAGCCAGTAGCACACAGAACGGACCACCTTCTATCTTTTAGAGTTTCAAGTTGCTGACAATCCTGTTAGCTCAACGTTATCTATTTATAGATAGTTCGAAGTTGACGTCACTCAGGTCTTTGTTATTCTTTTTTTTTTTTTGTCATCTGCGTTTATGAGTAATTCTCACTAAGCTGTATTGACCTGACTATAAACGTTCGTGGTTAATTACACACAGTTTTGTGTGTTGGTCCTTTCTACTTCCGGATGGCAATTTTGTTAGCCAAGTGCATACTATCTATAGGTCTTTTATATATATATATATATATATATATATATATATATATATATATATGTGTGTGTGTGTGTGTGTGTGTGTGTGTGTGTGTGTACGGCATTCAACTGGCGTAAACTGTTCATACATCATTGAGAGAATGAGATATTGATCCTACTGTTAGGTGTTGTTGAATTGACACATAAATAAACCATAAACACGTACCCAGGCCTCAGTTACGTCAACACGGCGCTTAACAGTGCTATGGATTAGCCATTAACCGTTCAACTCCCGGACTCTTACTTGAAAGGCGCGTATTGAAAAAAAATTGGCCAGAAAATTCGTACTTAAAATATCGATCGATTTAAATGACCCTCATCTTAGCAACAACAAAAAAACAACTTTCAAACCTGGGACTTCGCTAAGTCTTCATTAAAGTCCCAGGTTTGAGGATTTTTGTCAGGATGAGGGTCATTTAAATCGATCGATATTTGAAGGACGAGTTTTCTGGCCAAATTTTTAATACGTGCCTTTCCAGAGTTTGGCAGTAAGCTGGTTATTAAGAATTGCCGTTTATGGTGGCTGTAGGCCTACATGGTTATTTTTGGTCAGTTGATCCTTTAGCTTGTAAATGTGGCTCTACTCTCCCCTTCCCCACCCCCTCCTCATTGCACCCCACCTCTCTCATCCCTCTCATCTCTTTTACTCTCTCGTCTACCTTCTTCTCATTTCTTCTTCTTCTCTCTTCTCTCTCTTCTCTCTTCTCTCTCTTTCTTTCTCTCTCTCTCTCTCTACTTCTTCTCTTCTCTCTTCTCTCTCTTCTCTCTCTCTCATTTTCATATCTCTTTCTTCTCGTATCATCCTTTCTCTCATCCTCTCTTCTCTCTCTCTCTCTCTCTCTCTCTCTCTCTCTCTCTCTCTCCTCTCGCTTTTCTCTTCTTTCTCTCTCCTCTTCTCTCTCTCTCTCTCTCTCTCTCTTCTTCTCTCTCCTCTCTTCTCTCTTCTCCTCCGCTGTTTATCAAATCTTCATTTCTCTCTCTCTCTCTCTCTCTCTCTCTCTCTCTCTCTCTCTTCGTGTGTGACCAATACAAACCCGACAATAACATCGGTGCTACAATTGAACAATAGAACAGATAAGAAGTACCTATGTGTGATCTAACCCAATGTCAAGGAATAGAGGGACATCGAGTATAGATCAAGACTAACAGCCTCGTTGATTACCATAGAAGCTGTCAACAAAGCCAATCTTTTATAACTTACTATAGATAGTTCGAAGATGACGTCACTCAGGTCTTTGTTATTGTATTTTGCCATCCACGTTTATGAGTAATTCTCACTAAACTCTAATAACCAGACTATTAACGATCATTGTTATACATAGTTTTGTGTGTCTGTTATACTTCCGGATGGCAATGTTGTGAACTTCTTAGCCAAGCGCATACTATCTATAGAAGAAACAAAATTGACGTCACTCAGCTCTTTGTTCAAGTTTTTAGACAGCCATTTTGGTGAGAACTTTTCATTGAGTTATATCAGTTAGATAGATTATAAACAATAAACGTTAAATAAACGTTACGCATAGTTTTTTGTGTGATACTTTATATCGAACTGGCGGATGTGTGATCATTTTACCTCAAAGTATAGCATCAATTGAGTTTTGCTGCGAGACTTGTGAGAATGTTACGAGCACGTGCAAAGAAAATTTAAAAAAATTGAAACCAAATCTAATTTATTTAACAAATTAATATATTTGCAATGGACAGAAGGAACGAAATTGACACTATTCAGCTCTTTGTTATTGATATTTAGATAGCCATTGTGGTGATTAGTTCTCACTATAGTAATCAGTTTATAAACGTTAAAGCTTAAACAAAGTTTTGTGTGCTGGTATGCTCTATCCGGCTGGCGGATTTTGTGAGTAGTTACATAACCGCATAGTATCAATATATATATATATATATATATATATATATATATAGATAGATAGTTTGAAGATGACGTCATTCAGGTCTTTGTTATTGTTTTTTGCCATCCGCGTTTCTGAGTAATGATCACTGAACTGTATTAACCCGACTACAAACGTTCATGGATACACACAGCTTTGTGTGTTGGTCCGCTATACTTCCGGATGGCAATGTTATGAGCTTCTTGGCCAAGCGCATACTATCTTATATATATATATATATATATATATATATATATATATATATATATATATATATATATATATATATATATATATATACATATAATATTTAGATGAAATTTAACAGAGACATGAGTCTGAGTATCTAGATTTATGACTATCACTAACACTAATACATCTGGTGAGAAATTGATACACACGAACTCGCACTGATTGACACCTTGTTGAATGTTGGCCAAAGTAAATGTCAACTTATGAATAGTTGGCACATTGTATCCTTCACTTTTATCAACAGTGAGTGGTGTAGTATAGATAGTATGAAGTTGACGTCACTCACGTCTTTGTTAATGTTTTTGCCATCCTCGTTTATGAGTAATTCTCACTAAACTGTACTAGCCAGACTATAGATAGTTCGAAGATGACCTTTGTTATTGTTTTTGCCATCCGCGTTTGTGAGTTGTTCTCACTAAACTGTATTATCCTGACTATAAACGTTCATGGTTACACAGAGTTTGTGTGTTGGTCCGTTATACTTCCGGATGGCAATGTTGTGAACTCCTTGGCCAAGCGCATTCTATCAATAGATATATTGCGCTTGGCTAAGAAGCTCATAACATTGCCATCCGGAAGTATAACGGATCAACACACATAACTGTGTGTATCCATGAACGTTTATAGTCAGATTAATACAGTTCAGTGAGCATTACTCATAAACGCGGATGGCAAAAAACAATAACAAAGACCTGAGTGACGTCATCTTCGAACTATCTATAAACGTTTAAGGTTACACATAGTTTTGTGTGTTGGTTCATTATATTTCCGGATGGCAAGGTTGTGAGCTTCTTAGCCAAGTGCATACTATCTATAAACGTTTAAGGTTACACATAGTTTGGTGTGTTGGTTCATTATATTTCGGAATGGCAAGGTTGTGCGCTTCTTAGCCAAGTACATATTATCTGTTGGCACAGTATCTGTTGTTACTATATCTATTTATTCTGCATAGTTGTCAATGCTGGATTAATCTTTTTGTTATGTAGTTTGAAGTGCCAATTTTTATCATAAGCTTTTAAAGCCGACGTGTACATATATGCAGGTCTGACATGTTGAGGGGCAGCGTTGCTCTGCGGTAATGTCCTTGCTTCGTATCAGAAAGGTACCGAGTTCCTCACCCGCGGTTTGAACGAATTCAATCCCTCGTGGGGGCGGGGACATACACCCTCCTCTAAGCTTGGTGTGAAGTTGTCAGGTTTGATAGCAGTAAGAGGAGACACTGGGTGGCTACGAATCGGCTTCGGTTTAGGAGCTGCCTAAGGCGCTTCATCAGTGGGGACTTTCCACCTGTCCTACATTATGTATACCCGCTGTGGGCA
Source organism: Berghia stephanieae (assembly GCF_034508935.2). Taxonomy (NCBI): domain Eukaryota; kingdom Metazoa; phylum Mollusca; class Gastropoda; order Nudibranchia; family Aeolidiidae; genus Berghia; species Berghia stephanieae. Next base: position 4,789,309 of record NC_088369.1, read on the forward strand.
AGAACCTGAAACGGCAGAGCATCTAGTTGAACGGTGTGTTGTGACGATGCTACCGGGCGGGTTCGCGACGGTGCACGAATGCGGACCGGACTTTGCTGATTGGGTCGATCGTCATAATATAGTAGTGTGAGAACCATAAGAAGCTGCTGCTGCCGCGGCCCTGTATGGCATTGAACAAGTCACCTCGCCCTATCTCAATTTGCTGCGCTGCACTGCGGCTGACGCCTGAGTTATTCCAGCCTTACCTTGGAATAGACCCTGGAGACAAATTTCTCCTATGGGATGAAGAAAGGGAATTTTATTTATTTATTTTATTTTATTTTATTTATTTATAGCACTAGTTGTACACAATTGCGATGGACAAAATTTTGCGTCATTTTTTGATATTTCCATTACAAAAAACGAGCCCATAAGGAATTGGGTTATCAGACCTGCAAATAAGTGCACCTCGTCTTTAACACTTTGATGCGGCGACAGAGGCC
>NC_088369.1:4794790-4797220 GCF_034508935.2 Berghia stephanieae
TGTAGGTGGTAAAGAGAGGGTTAATATCCCAAATTGTTATGAGCCAAATATGTACTTATTTGTAGGTCTGATAACCCAATTCATTATGGGCTCATTGTTGTCATGAAAATCTCCCTAAAAATGATGCCTAAAAAAACATTGCCCACTTCAACTTGAGATCGAGCTTTTAAACTTGGGCTTTTATGTAGCGCAATATCCACTAAACGTGCTCAAAGCGCTTTACAAAGGGTCCCTGACCAACAGCAACACGTAACATGTAGAACGAGACGACATGACGCCCATTAGGCGATATTTATTACAATTTGTTTGGACGGCGACAACGATGTTAATGGTCAGGTACTCATTTTACACCTGAGTACGGTGACAGAATGTGAGTAAAGAGCCTTCTCCAAGGACTCAACTATGCGCCCGAGCGAGGCTCGAACCCAGAACCAAGAGGAGTGTCAGACCACTAAACAATGTAGCCGCACATGAGCTCATTATTATAATTAAAATAGCTACCTACTCTCAAACCAACGCAAAGTATTGTCTATGTTAAATCATATTGCGTAAATATTACGTAAATTATAAGTAAAACCTCTTACTCACCAGTGCCTCAATACGCTTCAACAGTCATGACGTCACTTCCCTCGTAATGACGAATGGTAACTTAATAACTGGCTCTATACTATCGGAACAATGGCGGACGCCCTTATGAAATATTTCTCCGACGAGCATAAAAGCGTATCCAGATGAAAACAAACCAATTATAAATCTGATCATGTTTTGACTTTTCTAAATTCTGATCACAAGACATATGAAAAGTTCTAGCCAGCATGAAGAATAAAAAGTACAAAGTACAGATTTTCTTTGTTTAGAACCACGATGACCGCCGTTGCTGGGCGACGTGACATCAGACTATTTAATCCAATTCCTCAATTTGATATTTTAAAAATCAAAAATGGAGCTACACCGACATACACCGATTTGCAGGTCTGATAACCCAATAATGAATTGTGGGCATCATGTCCTAATGGAATGTCCAAAGTACAACCAGTTGAGAAGGAACTTCTGGCCTGACCCAACCCCATACTCAAAGAAGCTGTACGGCAGTGAGGACGACCTCAGGACCACTGTGGGCTTCATTCACCAGACCGGACCATGTGACGTGACGGGAACGAAGAAGAAGAAGAAGAAGAATTGTGGGCTCATTGTTGTAATGGAAATAAAAAAAAAACAAACAAATGACGCAAAATATTGTCACTACAAGAATGTTAAACTAGGCCCATGAGGGTGTTCGGGTGTTAGACCTGAATATATTATGTATACGTCGAGCTATTCTTATGTCTTCATCCTCCTCCTCCTCTCGTGTTCAATGGTTGTGTTACTTAATGCGAGTGTTCACGGTGTAAATCGTGTACCCGTGTAAATGTGCAGCTATGTTCTCTTGTGGTGGTATGACACTCTTTCTGATCGGAAGGTCCTATGTTCGCGTCTCTCTCTCTCGGCGCATAGTTGAGTCCCTGGAAAAGGCTCTTTACTCACATTCTCTCACTGCACTCAGGTATAAAATGAGTTCCTGACCGTTAACAGGGTTGTCGCTGTTGGAAACAAAAAATTATTGTAATATCGCCTAACAGGCGTCATGTCACGTCCTACATGTTAAATGTTGCTGTTGGCCAGGGACCCCTTGTAAAGCGCCCAAAGCACGTTTGGTGGACAATGGCTATATAAAAGCTCAATTAATTGATATGGGCATTAAAACTGTCCCAGTATAGGGGGGGGGGGTTAACCTCTATAGTGTAATGGTATCACGTCTAACTGGTAATCAGGAGGTCTCAAGTTCGATCCCCGATCGAGAAAGACTGATTTAAAAAAAACAAAAAACAAAAGCAACAAACTTTCATGTATATTTCTTTCTTGCCTTGTCTGGCTCAGTTTCATACACACTTTTTCCGATCTTTATTTTAGGTCTAAATCAGGACCACAACGTATTGATAAATAACAAAAAAAATTGCGTGGCCCTTGTCTCAAAATAATAATAATAATAATAATAATAATAATAATAATAATAATAATAATAATAATAATAATAATATTAATAATAATAATAATAATAATAATATAATAATAATAATAAGTGTAGTAGAGTAGTAGTAGTAGTAGTAGTAGAAAATAAAGGAGTAAGTAGTAATAGTTAGTAGTAGTAGTAGATATAATAGGGATGTAGTAGTAGTAGAGGGGTATAAATTTGTAAGGGGTATTTAAGTAGAAGTGAGTAGAAAAGTAGTAGTTAAATAAGTAGTAGTAGTAGTAAATATAGGAGTTTTAGTAAGGGAGTATTTTGAAGTAATAGAAGTAAAAATAGGTTTTTTTGATAGTATTTGGAGTATAGTAGATAGTAGAGTAGTAGTAGTAGTAGAAGTTAGATATATAGTTTGTAGTAGTAGT
>NC_088369.1:4797320-4799820 GCF_034508935.2 Berghia stephanieae
GGTGAAAAAAAAAAAGTTTTTTGCTTTTTTGGGTTTCAGTGTCAGGCTATAACTTAACGATGGCTAAGGTTGATCTCGACGGTCTAAGTTCATTCTTACCAATAACTTCTAATTGATTAAATCCATAGAATGATATCTGGGTAGGGTTCCTGCCAGTCTTTTTGGGTTTCAGTATCAGGCTATAACTTAACGATGGCTAAGGTTGATCTCGACGGTCTGTTCATTCTTACCAATAACTTCTAATTGATTAAATCCATAGAATGATATCTGGGTAGTGTTCCTGACCTCCCACAGTGAGCAGAGAGGTACATACTGCGTCTTCTATCCCCCTATATTTTCTGTTTTTCAACATGCCTTCTGTCTTTGTCTTGTATTGAGATTACTTGGTTTTGTCCTGGCCCTGGCCGAATACCCAGGCTGGGAGGGAAACAGTCAAATGTATAGTTAATTTTGGGAGATGATAATTTATTCCTTGTAAATCATCTCTCTGTTATGCACCGTATTATGTTTTGTATTCATATTATATATTATTTGTAGAAATGTGAGTGTATTCCTCTTAGTAGGGACCTGTGCTTCTGTCTGTGTGAGACTTTTAGGTGATCTCAAATTAAGTACTTTGATAGTGCTTTGGATTACATCTGTTTCCTATTTGAACCATTTCCCATTTGTCTTCCCTTTTCTTGGGTGCTTAATTGTAATTCTATAACTTTTTACTTTCCTATTTTCTTCCATTTTACTGGCGCTGATATGACCTAAATATGTTGCAAACGCCGTAAAACCCTTAAAAACAAAACAAACATTCAGCCGGGTTGATCATGATGGTCTAAATTCATTCTTACCAATAACTTCTAATTGAGCCTTTATATAGCGCAATATCCACTAAACGCGCTCAAAGCGCTTTACAGGTGGTCCCTGGCCAACAGCAACACTTAACATTTAGGACGCCTGTTAGGCGATATTACAATTTTGGACAAAGACAACGCTGTTAACGGCAGGTATCATTTTACACATGAGTACGGTTAGAGAACGCGGGTAAAGAGCCTTTTCCAAGGACTCAACTATGCGCCGAGCGCGAGGCTCGAACCTAGGATCTTCCGATCCGAAAGCGAGTGTCATACCACTAGACCACATAGCCGCACTATTCTATAACTTTTTAATTTCGCATTTTCTCTCTTTTTACTGGCGCTGATATGACCTAAATGTGTTGCAAGTGCCGTAAAACCCTTAAAAACAAAAACAAACATTCAGCCGGGTTGATCATGGTGGTCTAAGTTAATTCTTGCCGATAACTTCTAATTGAGCCTTTATATAGCGCAATATCCACTAAACATGCTCAAAGCGCTTTCGAGGTGGTGCCTGACCTACAGCAACACTTAACATTTAGGACGGGAAATGACGCCTGTTAGGCGATATTACACTTTTTTTTCGGACAGAGACAACACTGTTAACGGCCAGTTACTCATTTTACACCTGAGTATGGTGAGAGAATGTGAGTAAAAAGCCTTTTCCAAGGGCTCAACTATGCGCCGAGCGAGGATCGAACCCAGGACCTTCCGATCCGAAAGCGAGTGTCATACCACAAGACCACATAGCCGCATAATTGATTAAATCCATAGAATGCTATCAGTTTGGTTTATTGCTATTCTGTCGTTTTATTAAAGAACACAGTATGTGCTATTTGGTTAACTCGCCAAACCCTAACACCGACTATATCCGTAGTTTACCCGGGTTACTTTTACCCCATGCCTATTTATTGCATTTTTGTGAGACAAATTACAGGCGTAGTATCAAAGCTAATGTTTTTAGTTTTTACAATATTTATGGTAGTTGAATAAAACTATCCATGCAATGCTAATTTTAAATACATTTTTTTCCAATTATGAAAAGCAGCAAAAATGTATAGGATTGAGTGAGTAAACATTGCATATAGAAAGAATGCGCTTGGCCAAGCAGTTCACAACATTGCCATCCGGAAGTATAACGGACCAACACACAAACTCTGTGTAACCATGAACTTTTATAGTCTGGTTAATACAGTTTAGTGAGAACAACTCACAAACGCGGATGGCAAAAACAATAACAATGGCCTGAGTGACGTCATCTTCGAACTATCTATATTATGTGTTTTTAAAAGCAACGGCAGTATTGGTCCCTCTTACTTAAGACTAGCCTACTTCCAATGGGGAGTCCAGCTATGTGGTCTTGTGGTATGACAATCACTCGCTTTCGGATTGGAAGGTCCTTGGTTCGAGCCTCGCTCGGCGCATAGTTGAGTCCTTGGAAAAAAAACAAAACCAACCCCCCCCCACAAAAAAAAACAAAAAACAAACAAACAACAAAAACAACTCCTTACTGATATTCTCTCACTGTGCTCAAATGTAAACTGAGTAGGCTACCTGGCCGTTAACAGCGTTGTCTCTATCGTAAAAAAACAAAATTCATTATCGTCTAACAGCCATCAGGTCTTGTTCTACGTGTTGCGTGTTGCTGTTGGTCAGGG
>NC_088369.1:4804820-4812320 GCF_034508935.2 Berghia stephanieae
AAATACAGTTTCTAAGCAACAAAACTCTCCTTTTCAACAAGATTTATTGAATCAAAAACGTTTTTTGCAGTTCTTTAGATGAAGCCATAAAGTCCTAAATACAGTTTCTAAGGAAACAATCTTTCCTTTTCAGTAAGATTTATTGAATCAAAAACGTTATGCAGTTCTCTAGCTGGAGCCAAAAAGTCCTAAACACAGTTTCTAAGGAAACAATCTCACCTTTTCAGTAAGATTTATTGAATCAAAAACGTTTTTTGCAGTTCTCTAGATGAAGCCAAAAAGTCATAAATACAGTTTCTAAGGAACAAAACTCTCTTTTCCAACAAGATTTATTGAATCAAAAACGTTTTTTGCAGTTCTTTAGATGAAGCCAGAAAGTCCTAAATACAGTTTCTAAGGAAACAATCTCTCCTTTCCAACAAGATTTTAATTGAATCAAAAACGTTTTTTGCAGTTCTCTAGATGAAGCCAAAAAGTCCTAAATACAGTTTCTAAGCAACAAAACTCTCCTTTCCAACAAGATTTATTGAATCAAAAACGTTTTTTGCAGTTCTTTAGATGAAGCCAGAAAGTCCTAAATACAGTTTCTAAGGAAACAATCTCTCCTTTCCAACAAGATTTTAATTGAATCAAAAACGTCTATTCAGTTCTCTAGCTGGATCCTAAAATTCGCAATTCTACGAAATTTTCGTAATGCTAAGCAGGTCTGTCCTACACCCAACGGCCATTTGGTCAGAATGGGAATCTGAATTAAGAGCACACTTCACACGGATCGCGAGACTGTCAGCATTATTAATCTGTGTTATTTGACAAGAGGCAGTGAAAACAATATTATAAGAGTTAATCACATAGGCACCTTTACGACCTGTTGACTTCTGTACTCAAGAAAAATCCATATTTAGAAATTTGGCCAGAAAACTCGTCCTTCAAATGTCGATCGATTTAAATGGCCCTCGTCTTAGCGAAAACATTCATGCGTTGTATTCCGCGGAATTAATTCCGCTGTAGAAAATATATCATAATGTAGTAATGACTATCCCGCACAAATCTTTGGGCCTCTTTTTCGCTCACGAAGTGCCCGAATTCGCGTCAAAATATGGGACGAAGCCGTTTCGTATATGCTATTTTTAAAAATTAATTACGACGCTGTTTATCGATGAATATGACTGAAAGTTGGCACACAGTTAGAAAAAAGGTCATTTTAGATTATGTCAAGCGACAAAACTCGTGCAATTACCAGAAAACCGTTAAAAATAGATTTTTACTCTTTGGAGTAAAATATTTCTAAAACTACCAGGCATGGAGGTTTTGTCGTGACAAGGTAATACATGAACATTTCTTCTTTTTGGTTGTAAAATTTCATATGAATATGACGAGTACTTTTCCCGTATTTTACAAAACACCATCCTAATTTGCTCTTCAAGTTTCAATCTTTTAATCCACTTATTACGCAAGATACAACCAAAGGTCGAAAAAAAATGCCGAAAAAGCGTCCCATATTTTCGCGTTTTTTTCCTCTTTGCGGGTCATCCAAATAAATGACACCTTTGAAACTGCATAACTTGTTTATTTATGAATGGATTTTCAAAATTCAAAAACATTTTTACTCAGTGGAGATAGGGCTTTGATTTTTGACCAAAATTTTCCTCAGAAAAAGAAAAAAACATTTTTCATAGTCATTGCTCCATAATGATAGTACTATCATTCTACTGACGTTTGCGTGTTGACGTAAATCTGACGTAAATCTTTCGGGTTTTGTAGCTAAATACGCTTCAACAGTCGTAACGTCACTTCCCTCGTAATGACGCATGGTAACTTAGTAACTGGATCTAAACTATCGGAACAATGGCGGACGCCCTTACGAAATATTTCTCCGACGAGCATAAAAGCGGATTCAGAGGGAAAAAAAAAACACATCATAAATCTGATCATGTTTTGACGTTTACACATTCTGATCACAAGACATATGAAAATTCTAGCCAGCATGAAGAATAAAAAGTACAGATTTTCTTTGTTTAGAACCACGATGGCCGCCGTTGCTAGGCGACGTGACATCAGACTATTGAATCCAATTCTACACATAAACGTCTATTAACAATCTGGCAACCTCGAATCTCAAGTGACTCGTTTATCCTTTCACAAGTTACATATCGCACTCTGAAGAAGAAGAAAAAAAAATGTATAGATAGAATGCGCTTGGCCAAGGAGTTCACAACATTGCCATCCGGAAGTATAAAGGACCAACACACAAACTCTGTGTAACCATGAAGTTTATAGTCAGGTTAATACAGTTTAGTGAGAACAACTCACAAACGCGGATGGCAAAAACAATAACAAAGGCCTGAGTGACGTCATCTGCATACTATCTATACCTATAAAAAAATTTGCCAGGAAACTCGTCCTTCAAATATCGATCACTTTAAGTGACCCTCAGCCTAACAAAACACTCTCAAACTTGGAACTTTAAGGAAGACTTCGCGAAGTCCCAGGTTTGAAAGTTTTTGCTAAGACGAGGGTAATTTTAATCGATCGATATTTGAAGGACGAGTTTTCTGGCAAATTTTTTACGTCACGCACATCCTATCTTTTAACTTATAATACGCACCGCATCGCTCTCTCCTCGCCCCCCCCCCCCCCCCCGCTCCCCCGGGGGCCGCTTTCCCATCATAATAGGCTTCAACATTCATGACGTCACTTCCCTCGTAATGACGCATAGTATCTTAGTAACTGGCTCTAAAGTAACGGAACAATGGGGGGGGGGGGGCGCCCTTATGAAATATTTCTCCGACGAGCATAAAAGTGTATCCAGAGGACAAAAACATTATAAATCTGGTCATGTTTTGACTTTTATACATTCTGATCACATGACATATGAAAAGTTCTAGCCAGCATGAAGAATAAAAAGTATCGATTTTCTTTGTTTAGAAGTACGCTGCTCGCCGTTTCTGGGCGACGTGACATCAGACTAGTGAATCCAATTATCATCAATGGTATGTGTTTGAGTAAAATACTCAATAATTAGATAATTTAGTGGAAACAAATCACCGAGCTGGCGGTCTTAAAAAAAAAGTTGTCATTCAGAGCCATTGGGAAGACGGAGCCGGTTTCTATAGCGTGAGACGGACAATAGCATTAGCTTGCTATCCTTTGGATAGGACGCTTGTCTATCGCGAAGTACTTTCTGCCAAGTCAGCTACCCATTCACTGCTGGGAGAACAGGAGGGTGGGGGTGAGGGGGGGGGAGGGGGGGGGGTCAGAATAAATTTCGACTGGTCCCGGGATCGATCTTGGTCCCTTTGCGTGTGAAGCGAGTGCTCTACCAAATAACGATCTAAAACCAATATAGAAAATATGAGTAGCTTCAGTTTTATTAGTTTTATAATATAATATAAAATGATATAACATAATATAATGTAATATAATATAATATAATATAATATAATATAATATAATATAATATAATATAATATAATAATATATATAAATATAATATGATTAAAAATATAATATAATAAAATATAATATAATATATAATATATCCCTCACTATTTAATTCTAATAATTCTTCCACCACACCTTTACCCCACCACCCCCCGTCTCCCCCACCCCCCCCCCCTCAATTCCCCCCCCCCCCCACCCACCAACCAGCTACCACTTACTATCCAGTACCACCACCACCACCACCACCACCACCACCACGGATTAAATCCTCACTTGAAACGGATCACGGTTCTGGCACCGTTTGACAGCAAGCGCTGGGACTGGCTGACAAACAATCAACCTACTCGCACTCTACTACTCGTATTACTACTATTACTACTACTACTACTACTATTACTGCTACTTGGATTATACAGACCTGTCTACTTGAAAAAAATCTTAAAAATTCGTAAATTTTTTGGAGATAAAGATTGTAAGTCGCTATAGTTAATTAACTTTTTTTTTTAATATAAAAAACAATTTACCCTCTCAATGATTAAATAACACTTAAAATCCTTTAAAAAATTTTTTTTTTAATTTTTAATTTTTTTTTTTCGATGACTACGATGTCACTAGTGTGCATCTGTGTGAGTGTGTCTATGTCAATATTGTATTGTTATAAATGTATAACCAAATGACAAATTGCCACTTTTTTAGGACAATAAAGATTTATTATAATTATATTTATGTAATCTTTGTGCGGCTATGTGGTCTAGTGTATGACACTCGCTTTCGAATCGGAATAATGTCCTGGGTTCGAGCCTCGCTCGGCGCATAGTTGAGTCCTTGGAAAAGGCTCTTTACTCACATTATCGCACCTTACTCAGGTGTAAAATGAATACCTACCTGGCCGTTAACAGCGTTGTTTCTGTCCGAAAAAAAATATTGTAATATCGCCTAACAGGCGTCATCGTGTCTCGTCCTACATATCAAGTGTTACCGTTGGCCAGCCATAGGAAAATCGTCACTTCCGTTACATGCAACCATTAACATCACAATTTTAACTCACTCAACCCAAACACCGACTTTATCCGTAGTTTACTAGGGTTACTTTTACCCCCATGCTTATTTATTATATTTCTTTTGAGACAAATTATTGGCGTAGTATCAAAGCTAGTGTTTTTAGTTTTTATTTGTTAATGATAGTTGACTAAAACAATCTATGTACATGGTTATTTTTAATACACTTTTTCCAATTTTGAAAAGTAGCAAAAATCTCTAGGATTGAGTGAATTAAAAGAAGATATGTTTTTATAGCATAAAAAATCATGACACTGTAATTTAGAGCTCATTTTGCTGGACAATATTATTAAATGGCTGCCTCTATTCTCACCCCCCCCCCCCCCCCCCCCCCGGCCGATTGGATTACCGAAAAAAACGTCGCAAGCTTTTTGCGATTTGGATTTGATTGATTTTTTTTTAATTGTGCAACTTGTGACAAGAAACTTAACAAATTACTGCATTACAACCTTTGGATTAAACATACAACAATTGTGGACTACAATTATGAAGACTAGCATCCTAGACTAGGGGGATGAGAATAGTCACTTCGTTATTATATATTATAGAATTTATACGTTGATTTGCTGTTTGGATTACTTAATCTATTTTTGTTCAGAGTGAGTGTAAACGTTTTAATACAATTCTGAAAACCGACTGGTAAGGAGAGGGTTAAAAGATGTTCATGAAATTTTCTGAAATTGGATCGAAAATGTCGTAATTTTACGGATTTTTCATAATCAGTACGCAGGTCTGGAAATCCTTCAGTATTTATATGATATATAAGTGGCTTATGAAGCAAGACCAGTGCTAACTTAATCTCTATTAGGGCGACCTATTAAGCCAGTTAACTTACTTAATAATTACTCTGAATGTGAGTGTTTAGCACCTTAGGAAGTGTGTTATTTTTTACTTGGCAATTGTCTGTTGCTAATAAACGCCAACAATGAGCATAATATTTAATATTGAGTAAATTTATACGGATAAACTTGGCTATAATAAAATAATAATAATAATAATAATAATAATAATAATAATAATAATAATAATAATAATATAATACTTTGTGAGAGTTTCATCTCAGTACGTACCTATACTTGGTAAGTTACTGGGATTTTGTGTGTTTGTTTGTTTATTTGTTTTTGTGTGTGTGGAGGGGGGAAGGTGGTTGGTTGTATATTTTGTTTTGTTTTTGATTGATTTTTTGTTGTTGTTTTGTTTTATTTATAATCTTTATTGTTTATAAAATGTATTATGCATTATCTATCTTATTTATAATCCTTGTTATTTATAATCTTTATTTTCTATAATCTTTATTAAATATTTTTAATCTGTATTATTCATAATCTTTATTTTTTATAATTTTTATTATTTACAATCTTTAATATTTATAATCTTTATTATTTACAATCTTTATTATTATAATCTTGATTTATTTTTTTAGCTTTGAAAGATATTTTTGCCTTGTAAATCATCTCTCTGTTATGTATCGTATTATGTTTTGTTTACATGTTATATATGATTTGTAAATATTTGAGTGTGTTCCCCTTAGTGGGGACCTGTGCTTAACGTCAGGATGAGACATTTAGATCTCAAACTAAGTACTTTGATCGGGTGCTCTTGGAATCTACATATGTTTCCTATTTGAACCAGTTCCCCTTTGTCTTACCTTTTCTTGTGTGCTTTAATTGTAATTCTAGAACTTATTACTATTCCATTTTCTTCCTTTTTACTGGCGCTGATATGACCTAAATGTGTTGCAAGCGCCGTAAAACTCCCCAAAACAAACAAAAACAGAATCCCAAAACTCAGCCTAAATAATGAAACATTGCCAGATGGAGCAGAGAGATAAGTACCAAAAAAAAGCTATTCCCCCCCCAAAAAAAATCGGCCCACATAATGTAAAGTGCCAGATGTAGCATAGAAAAAAAAAATACAAGAAAGAAAAGAAAACACTCCCCCCCCCCAAAAAAAAACAAAAAACAAAAACAAAACAAAACAAAAAAAACAAAAACAAAACAAAACAACCCACCCCCCCCCCAAAAAAAAACAAACAAACAAACAAACAAACAAACGAAAAAACAATAAATACTTTTTTTTTAAAACAACAACAACAAAACAAAAACAAATCAAAACAAAACAAAAAATAACAGGCTGCCTTGACAGGGCAGGGTAATTTTTTGTGATGATTTTCTTTCTTTCCTTAAAAAAATCTTCTCTTGGTTTTGTCCGTCCATGTTTCATGCAAACTTTTTTTCAGATTAATTCTGTGTTTGTTTGATCACAATTTCTTAGCGCAGCGGCGTGGCCGATTCTCTACCAAAACTGGCCAATGAATCCCCCCCCCCCTTTCCACCTCCATTCTCCTCCGTCTACAACCGTAATGAGTTAACACAATATTTCTGTATCGGGGTAATTTCTTGTAAAAACAGCATTCCAACGTCACTGAGTTGAGCACAGATATCTTCTCCAAGAGGGATGTGGGAAGTAATATTCGTGTAGTATCGACATGGGCATAGGAATTGATTGTCTTTGATTGTAAACTTATTCGAAGTAAAATACTAATTAATCTAATTTGTCATAGGTTAACTCACTCAACCCTCACACCGACTATATCCGTTGTTTACCAGGGGTTACTTTTACCCCACGCCTATTTATTACATTTTTCTGAGACAAAATATAGGCGTAGTATCAAAGCTATTATTTTTGGTTTTTACATGTTAGTCGTAGTTGAATAAAAGTATCTATGTACATGCTCATGTTTAATACATATTTTTCAAATTTTGAAAAGTAGCAAAAATCTCTAGGATTGAGTGCGTTAATACGTGAGCAAGGATGAAATAGAGTGCTTATTTAAGATTATATAAATGATTCCTTGAAAACTGATTTCCCCTCTTCTTTCTATATATATATTAGCTGAGTCATTGGAAAAGGCTCTTGACTCTCATCCTCACTAGGTGAGGTTCCTGACCTCCCATAATGGGAAAGGAGGCACTCACTGTAGGTCTTCTATCCACCTGT
>NC_088369.1:4817320-4829820 GCF_034508935.2 Berghia stephanieae
GACTTTGACCTTTCATTGCTTTCTAAACATTTTTCTTTGATCAAGAACCATGAGTGCATATTTAAAGTTTGCTTCAGGATGATGCCATTTCTAAACACTTACTCTCAGTTATAAAGTTTCAATTACCAGTCACCACCAGTGGATATCTCTCATCTTCAATTCTGGGTTGTAAGGTTCATACCATTTTCAGTTTTCACTTTATCTTCTCAGAGACTCACTCTCCCAATTTCGTTAGTTAGCGTAATCTATAATTCACTTTTTTAATGATAATATTATAGTTTACCAATTATGATAAAACTCCCCAAATAAAAGAAATCAATTATCACATACAACTGTCAATTACAGAAAAATGCAAGAGAAGTCAAGCAGATTAAATACCTATTGAAAGGGAAATTGACTTTCTAAACAAGGGTATGATTTTCTCTGATCTTGTAATAACTCACTTCAAGAACATTTCAATGTTATTATTAGGAATCAGAGCATGATAATGTGATAATGATTACCATAAGCTCAGTTGCACATCGTGTAATCCGCTGAAATATATCACTTATAATAATTCCATTTAAAAATCGAATGACACACAACCGCTTGCTTTGAAAGTTGACAAACTAAAGAGGCAAACAATTGAATGCAGATTATTTTACAACTTCTGTTCTCACAAACAGGGATGCCAGATGGCCAGAATTCTTCGAAGCCAATTTAGACTGCAAAAGTGACCAAAATAGAACCTCATGTGGCCAAATACTTCAAACACTCTGACCTCCTTAAAAGACATCGATTTTGATTTTTTTATCGACTAACCTAGGAAAAGACTTGTTTTATTTAAAAAAAAAGAAAATTTTGATTAATAATAATATATACGCGATTTCCCGTGTGTCAATTTTGATCATACGCGTGGCCATCTGGCAGCACTACCCACACACCAACTATGACTTAACGTCTTGACACTTCTTCCTAGTAAAATAGCAGTATTCTACTCGTTGCCTTTCCGTTTCATGCTGCAACTTGTAGATATGTGTGAAATTTGACCGTTTCTGTGTGGGAAATACTACCTTCGTAGTAAATAGCAGTATCTTAACTGTAGCCATTACTTTAAAGACAGTATTGTCGGAAGAACGGTCGTCTTACTGTTGAGACGGTCAGTTAAGGAATTTCTTTGATGACGTAAAAGTGACATCACTTCCCCACCCGATGGGGAAATGGCTGGGGGAAAGACGAGAAAGGAATGCCTTTGATTGTCACCGACATCTGCATATCATTAAAGCCCGACGACAGGGGTACTGTTATATAGGAAAAAAAACGAACGGCCCCGTAGGATTGAGTAAGAGGGCGGGGATCTGTCCTGTATATAAAGTCCTAGCCTCGAGCACATGGAAAGGGAATATAGATCATGTCCATTACTCTCAAACCAACGCAACGAAATATGGGCCATCACAAGCATGTTAACTCAAGCCCATAAGGGCTAACCCACACCGGAGACTGACTCCGACGACCCGGCACTGCCGTCCTCCCTGCTGCTGTCTTCCGGATTAAGACGTCGGGCATGGACAAAATACTAAGAATAAGGAGAAGAGCCTCTAGACCTACCCATACCAAGCTCGGAAGAAAACAAAACGGCAGAGGACGTTGGGTGCTTGAGTAGGTGTAGCGGCTCTTCTCTTTATTCCTAGTATTTGTCCGTGCCCGACGTCTTAATCCGGAAGACGGCAGCAGAGAGGACGGCAGTGCCGGGTCGTCGGAGTCTGTCTCCGGGGTGGGTTAGCCCTTATGGGCTTGAGTTAACATGCTTGTGATGGCCCATATTTCGTTGCGTTGGTTTGAGAGTAATGGGCATGATCTATATTCCCTTTCCATGTGCTCGAGGTCATTGGTCTCATTACAAAGCGTTTCTCAAAATGACCCACATAGTGAAAAGTATTCACAGCTTTTGAAATATCTAACATCACGATTGGTCAGAGGACGGCAGTGTCGGGTCGTCGGAGTCAGTCTCCGTGTGGGTTAGCCCTAACAGACACATAGGTAACCACGCCTCTCGGACAGTCGTCATAATGTAAACAATGACAGTAATACGCTTCAACAGTTATGACGTCACTTCCCTCGTAATGACGCATGGAAACTTAGCAACTGCTCTAAACTATCGGAACAATGGCGGACGCCCTTATGAAATCTTTCTCCGACGAACATAAAAGCGTATCCAGAGGAAAAAACAACAATATAAATCTGATCATGTTTTGACTGTTACACATTCTGATCACAAGACACATGAAAAGATCTAGCTAGCATGAAATTAAAAAGTACCGATTTTCTTTGTTTATAACCACGATGGCCGCCGTTGCTGGGCGACGTGAATCAGACTTTTGAATCCAAATGGTAAACATATCAAACTACACAGGTTTTACTTTCGATGGTATGTGTCTAAGTAAAATACCCACTCTTTTACCGCTTGATGAATAAAACCCAACACAGACATCTATGTGTAAACTTAAATGATTATAATAATCTGATCGAGAATATCGTGTGATAACTACTCACCCACCTGGCGGTATGAAAACACTAACAATGATCAGAGAGAGAGGTTAAATTCATTCCCGTTATTGGTTATTGACAACCAACTTTGTATGTCCGAGCACGTGTGAAAGTGTGTCACAAATTCCATGTTTTGATTGGTCAAAAATCAACTGATGAATTGCATTCGGTCTTCAAACGTGCACATTTTATATATAGATAGTATGCGCTTGGCTAAGAAGCTCACAACATTTCCATCCGGAAGTATACCGAACCAACACACAAAACTATGTGGAACCATGAACGTTTATAGTCTGGTTCCTACAGTTTAGTGAGAAGTACTCATAAACGTGGATCGCAAAAAAAAAAAAACAAAAAAAAAAACAAAAAACAATAACAACGACATGAGTGACGTCAACTTCGTTCTATCTATACATATCGGTTCACAGTGAAAAAAAAAACAGACCGTTTAGAGACGGCTGGGTACAAATGAGCCAAGGTGACTTCTTCAAGGTAATGCCACAAGTCTTCCCTTTTCATCTTAACTCTCTCCTTACCGACCATTTCCAGTATTTTCCCAAAATGGCAGGCTTATAGATAGCTCGAAGATGACGTCACTCAGGCCTTTGTTATTGTTTTTGCCATCCGCGTTTGTGAGTTGTTCTCACTAAACTGTATTAACCTGACTATAAACGTTCATGGTTACACAGAGTTTGTGTGTTGGTCCGTTATACTTCCGGATGGCAATGTTGTGAACTCCTTGGCCAAGCGCATTCTATCTATACCGTAGCCATCGTTAACTTATAGCCTGATACTGTGGCCTTCGTAAAGTTATGGCCTGACACTGATCAAAAAATGACGTTAAAATGCCAGTCTTTGGCCACAAAAGAAAACAAATCGTGAGTTGTATTCAATAGTTCAACCAATGGGACCACTTGTTTCCATGAGCTCTAATAACGACAACTCACTAGGCGGTGCAAAAACCAAATAATGACGTCAAAATGCCAAATCTTTTTGGGTTTCAGTGTCAGGCTATAAGTTAACGATGGCGCCCAGCTGAAAGATCGATTTTTAAAACTCAAACAATCTCTCTACAAAACAACTTTAGGTTCTTATTAATCAAACAAAGATCATTGTGATGTACAGAATACTCTGAATAAGAAAAAAAAATGAATATTGTGTCGTGTCGTAACAAATGTGACGATTTTGCTGTAGGCGGTAAGGATAGGGTTACTAATAAAACTATTGTACTGTTATATTCAGGGAAGATCAACAAATCTGTAAAGGAGTAGGAGTGGTGGATAATTTAATACGAAAGTAGGGGAACTTCTATTTTGCTTGTTTTACAATACTTATTGGCAAGAAACAGTCAATCAGACTGAATGGATAGAACGAAGTTGACGTCACTCAGGTCTTTGTTATTGTTATTTGCCATCCGCGTTAATGAGTAAATCTTACTAAACTGTATTAACCAGACTACAAAAGTTCATGATTACACAGAGTTGTGTGTGTTGGTTCGTCATATTTCCGGATGGCAATGCTGTGAGCTTCTTTGCCAAGCGCATACTATCTATATTCAGGGAAGATCAATAAAAAAGTAAAGGACAAGGAGTGGCGGATAAATACGACTGCGGAGGAACTTCATTTTTGTTTGTTTTCCAATACTCAATGGCAGAAACAGTCAATCTGATTGAATAATATGTTAGTATAGATAATTTGCGCTGGCGGAGAAACTCACAACATTGCCATCCGGAAATATAACGGACCAACAATCCACAAAACTATGCGTAATCTTGGTCGTTTTAAATACTCTGGTTAATGGGAGCGATCTATATTCATGTTTTCGTCCAATCAAGTCATCAATCACATGATTTGTTCTTAACAAATGTAAACACGCTGCTTTGTTTACAAATGTTTTAAAAATGCACATGTGTCAAACTGAACAAAATGACCAATCGTAATGTTTGATATTTCAAAATCTGTGAGCACTTTTCACTATATGGGTCACTTTGAGCACATACTCCAATGTGACCAATGACCCCCAGCACATGGAAATGTAATATAGATCATGCCCATTCAGTTAAGTGAGAATAACTCATAAACGTGGATGGCAAAGTCATTTTAAAATAATAATAATAATAATAATAATAATAATAATAATAATAATAATAATAATAATAATAATAATAATAATAATAATAATAACAAAGACCTGAGTGACGTCATAATTATTCTATTTATACATGGAAAAGAACCAAACTGGAACTGGTCCATACTTTAGAGCTAAAAATAGCAACTAATTCAATTGATTTCTTTTACGGTTCTTATTTCAAACCTTTTATCAGTGATTTAATCAACCAAATCGTTTACAGGTACAGGTAGACAGATCTAGTTGTCAATTCGTTTTTGGTCCCGACCCTTTCATGACTATAGAAAATAGGTATTCAATGAACCTAACCCCCATGCTCTTTTCAATACCTCTTGGGCTCTATGATATTAACTGTGTTAATAATATTTGCTTTATTACGAAAAGAGATCGCTCTCACATTAAATCCCTTGAGCCTTATTTGAAGCCCTGCCCAAGTAAATTATATTGAAGGTGTGAATGAAAAGCGATTGGTATAATTCATTCATTCATTCATTCATTCATTCATTCGGCTGAATGGATTGCTTAAGTTGAAGTGAAATTCTTTTTATTTTTATTTTTACTATCATATAAAGAGGGTTATACTATTATATCACTCTCAATTGAACATATATATTATATATATATATATATATATATATATATATATATATATATATATATATATATATATATATAGATATTATATATATTATATATATATATATTATTTTTTCATTGAAAGTCACATATACGACACACCCAACTAGGAGAGATAGATGGATAGATAGATAATATAAATAGATAAGATAGATAGATACGAAAGATAGATAAATAGATAAGATAGATAGATACGATAGATAGATAAATAGATAAGATAGATAGATAGAGAAGAGAAGATAAGATAAGATAATATAGCATTGATAAGATAGATAGATAAGATAGATACGATAGATAGATAAGATAGACAGATAGATAGATAGATAAGATAGATAAGATGGATTGATAAGATAGATAGATAAGATAGATAGATAGATAGATAAGATAGATAGATAAGATAGATAGATGATATAGATAGATAGATATAGTATAATAGATAGATAGTAGATAAGATAGATAGAAAGTATGAAGATAATAGATAAGATAGATAAATAGATAGATAAAGATAAGATAGATAGTTAGATAGAACATTGGATTCAGTAGTCGATAGCAGCGCGCATACGGCGCATTTGGTCCAAACAAGAAATCATTACTTATTTCAAGCGGCAAGAATTTTATATCTGATCAGAAAAAGTAGAAATAAATATGTCAAATTTATGTTATCCCCTTCTGGTACGCTTTTATCTCGAGAAATTTTCATACGGGCCTCCATTTTCCCATTGTTTACAGGTACCTGGTATTAGGAAGGATGTTGACGTTACGACTGTTGAATCCTATTGACGGATGTATTCGTCGCGTTCCGTCCATAGTAGAATTAGTATTTTCTTGAACATGAAATTGTACTTCATTGTTGATTCAGAACCTATGTTTACGACCTCAATTTTTTTTGCTCTATTTCAGCTCACTTCATTTCTCGTTACTTTATATTGGGAATAAATGGATATGTGTATCAGTCTTCAGTATTTAAAACTAAAAGCATCTCACCAGAAATTTAAAAAATATGTAATTTAAAAAAAAAAGAATTAAGCTTTTTTTTCATTTTTTATTCGCTTTCCGACGTGCACTTATTTACAGGTCCGATAACTCAATTCCTAAGAGCTCATTGTGTGATGGAAATCTAAAAAAAAAATGACGCAAAATATTGTCCGTTACAACAATGTTAAATAGGCCATAATATTAGTACGATGTCAGACCTGATATATTTTGTATACGTCAGCTTTACATTACACAAGATGAGACCGTTGGTCATATTATATAGTAGAATTAGTATTTTCTTGAACATGAAATTGTACATCATTGTGATTCAGACCTACTGTTACGACCTCAATTTTTTTTTTGCTCTATTTCTACTCACTTCATTTCTCGTTACTTTATATTGAGAATAAATGGATATGTGTCTTCAGTCTTCAGTATTTAAAACTCCAAGCATCTCAACAGAAATTTAAAAAATAGTAATTAAAAAAAAAAAAGAATTAAGGCTTTTATTTTCATTTTTTATTCGCTTTCCCGAAGTGCACTTATTTACAGGTCCGATAACTCAATTCCTTAAGGGCTTATTGTTGTGATGGAAATCTAAAAAAAAAAGTGACGCAAAATATTGTCCGTTACAACAATGTTAAACTAGGCCCATAATTTAGTACGGATGTCAGACCTCCATATATTTTGTATACGTCAGCTCTAACATTACACAAGATTGAGACCGTTGTTCATATTATCAATATTCCTTAATCTTATTAACCTTTTCATCTTTAAATTATTATAATTTATTCATGAACAAAAAATCCACAAATATTTAATGTCTCCCATCTTGTTTTGTTTCCAGGTGTTTAGATAGTTGCAGTTGTGACAGTTCATTTTGATTAGTAGAGTGACCGGACCGTGTAAGAACAATGTGTTGGCACTGAATTCCAGGGATTATACTTATTGTCGTGGACTTACAACTGTTCATATCAGAGTGACCACACTGACCGCTGACCTCTCCACATGGAGGATAAAGATGTAAGTAAAGTCAATACATGTACGTAGTTATTGTAGTCATTCGTTAATATGAATTATATTTTATAATCAATTTCAATTTATATCTATCTATCTATCTATCTATCTATCTATTTATCTATCTATCTATCTATCTATCTATCTATCTATCTATCTATCTATCTATCTATCTATCTATCTATCTATCTATTATCTATTTATCTACCATCTATCTATCTATCTCTTCATATCTATTTATCATCTATCTATCTATCTCTATACTATCTATCTATCTATCTATCTTCTATCTATCTATTTATCTAATCTATCTATCTTCTATCATATCTATCTATCTATCATCTATCTATCTATCTATCTATCTATCCATCTATCTATCTATCTATCTTCTACATATCTATCCTATCTATCTACTATCTATCTATCTATCCATCTATCTATCTATCTATCTATCTATCATCTATCTATCTTTCTTATATCTATCTATCTATCTCTATATCTATCTATCTCTACTATCATCACATTTCATCTATCTCTACATCCATCTATCTATCTATCTATCTCTCTACATATCTATCTATCTATCTATCTATCTATCAACCTATCAATCTAACAATCAATCTATCTATCTATCTACAAAGTTTTCCTAGCCAACAGCAACACGTGATGTTGGATAGGACATGAGGCCTGTGAGGAAATTGATAACATATTCTTTTTTCGACGGCGACACAGAATGTTATCCGTCAGATAATCATTTTACATGGTGATAGCTCAGTTGGTAGAGTACTCGCTTCACACGCAAAGGGACCGTGATCGATCCCGGATGCAGTCGAGATTTTTATTCTGACTCCCCCTGTCCACCCAGCAGTGATTGGGTAGCCGGGTCTGTGAGGTTTGTAACGGAAAGTATTTTGCAATAGATTAGCGTCCCGTCCTATCCAAAGAATAGCAAGCAATTCCTATTGTCCGTTTCACGCAATAGAATAACCTATAAACTTCGGCGCCATGGGCCTAATGGACCTGAAGGACTAAGGGAGAAAAATTCATTTTACATCTGAGCGCGGTAGGAAAATATAATATATAAAGAACCTTTTCCAGGGAATTGAATAACAGCAGGATTCGAACCCCTAAACCAACAGGCCCGAAAGCCAGTGTCAAACCAAAAGACCACAAACACACAACAATTTGATTCAAGTGTGTTTTGTTTTTGTTTTGTTTTTTTTTGTTTTTTGTTGTTGTTGTTTTTTGTTTTCTTTTCTTTTACACCTCTAAAAACACATCGTGTGTACTTTGGCAAAATAAAATGAGTTCATGCATTATAAATCAGCTGTTTTTTCCTTTCTTTCTCTCTTCATCTAAATCTCTTTTCTCACTGGCAGCCTTCCATCTATGCTTACCCTTTCCTGACCAAGATCAAACCCGATCCATGAGCACTGCCACCAAAAAGTCCCTGACGAAAAATTATGGGATTCCGTTCGCTTGACCGATCAATGTGAAGAATTTACCGGATCGATACGTACGTGTTGATATTATTATTGTATCGGTATCGAGGTATTGAGGTATCGGCTCGGTCGGTCGGTTTGCGGTTGAAACGATAAAAGTTATCGTCCTTACATTTCTATACTCGTCGAGATGGCGCACGATGTTAGTGTAGGAGCAAATGCAGTAATGGCTCACAAACAGAAAAACACACTCGCAAACGCATACGAGTGCTCTAGTACATACACACACATACGCACACACACATACACACACACACACATGCACACACATGTACAACACACACACTTACTCATGCATAACGTTACACTACACATCTAGATTCTAAACGAGTGCGCGCGCACACACGTATATTATTTCCAATTATGTCACCTCATAGAATTGTCCAGAATTCTGCATTAATAAAAATGAATGAACGGGGATAGATAGATAGATAGATAGAAAGGTAGATAGATAGATAGATAGATAGATAGATAGATAGATAGGTAGATAGATAGATAGATAGGTAGATAGACAGATAGATAGATAGATAGTAGTAGATAGATAGATAGATAGATAGATAGATAGAATGAGAGATAGATAGGTAGATAGATAGATAGATGGATAGATAGATAGATAGATAGATAGATAGATAGATAGGTAGATAGATAGATAGGTAGATAAATAGATAGATAGATAGTTAGATAGATAGATAGGTAGATAGATAGATAGATAGATAGATAGATAGATAGATAGATAGTTAGATAGATAGATAGGTAGATAGATAGATAGATAGATAGATAGATAGATAGATAGATAGATAGAATGAGAGATAGATATTTAACATTTAGCTAGAGAGAGAGAGAGAGAGAGAGAGAGAGAGAGAGAGAGAGAGAGAGAGAGAGAGAGAGAGAGAGAGAGTTGTAGACATGGAGAATGAAAGTGAAAAAGAGATTTTCTCTCCCCCCACCCCGCCTCTCTCTTTCCTTCTCTCTCTCTCTCTCTCTCTCTCTCTCTCTCTCTCTCTCTCTCTCTCTATCTCTCTTCCTCTCTTTTAAAAATGTATTTTCTTTCTTTCTCTATCCCTTTCTCCTGACTTTCAAGATTTTTGTTCACTCACCTACTAGAGAAATGAAACACCGACCGATTGGATAAAACATTGAAGCAAGGAAAAAAAAACTTGAGGTTTTATATAGCGCAATATCCACTAAACGTGCTCAAAGCGCTTTACAAGGGGTCCCTGGCCAACAGCAACACATAACATGTAGGACGAGACATAACGCCTGTCAGACGATATTACAAATTTTTGGGACAGAGACAACGCTGTTAACGGCCAGGTACTCATTTTACACCTGAGTACGGTGAGAGAATGTGAGTAAAGAGCCTTCTCCAAGGACTCAACTATGCGCCAAGCGCGAGGCTCAAACCCAGGACCTTCCGATCCGAAAGCGAGTGTCATACCACTGGACCACATAGCCGCACATAAAAACCAAAATAATCAGAGTTCGAATCTTACCGTTAGCGGCTCAGCATCTCCTTTCTTGATTAAGAGACTTATTATCATCTACTGAATCTGCGGCGCTGCACTGCGGCTACGACTGTGTCATCTTTCTGTTTCTTTTGACATTGATGTTAAGAAAAACATTTCCCAGGGAATGAAGAAAAAAAAAAAGAGATCATTTGAAAATCCTTGATTCGTCAATGGGAACGATCTATATTCAGGTGTCCTTCCAACAAAGTCATCGATCACGTGATGTGTTGCTATCCAACGATTGGATATTTAATTTCTAAATAAATGTAAACACGCTGCTTTGTTTTATCGATAGAATGAAGTTGACGTCACTCGGGTCTTTGTTATAGTTTTTTTGCCATCCACGTTTATGAGTAATTATCACTTAACTGTATTATAATATAAAAGTTCATGGTTACACATAGTTTTGTGTATTGGTCCGTTATACTTCCGGCTGGCAATGTTGTGAACGTCTTAGCCTAGCGCACATTATCTATAAAGGCTGTGAACACACACACACACACACACACACACGGACCAAGCTGAACACAATAATAACCAATTGGAATCAATAGTCTGATGTCACATCGCCCAGCAACGGCGAGCAGCGTGGTTCTAAACAAAGAAAATCGGTACTTTTTATTCTTCATGCTGGCTCGAACTTTTAATGTCATGTGATCAGAATGTATAAAAGTCAAAACATGATCATATTTATAATGTTTTAATCATCTGGATACACTTTTATGCTCGTCGGAGAAATATTTTATAAGGGCGTCCGCCGTTGTTCCGATAGTTTAGAGCCAGTTACTAAGTTACTATGCGTTCTTAACTCTCTCCTTACCGGCCATTTTCCGGATTGTCCCCAAAAAGTCACACCCAACCTACACAAAAATAGATCTATTTCACTCAAACACAAAAGCCGTCAGTTCTTGCAAAATATATATGTGACCCTTTGCCTCAAAACGGTATTAAGTCGGGTTGGTTAAGATGTTGAAAATTGAATTTATATCAGACTTGTGTTGAGTTTGTATGTTTTATTGAGGAGAATGGATACCATATTTTAGGGTGCTAATGCCAACAATTTATATTTTTGACCAGTTTTAACATTTAATTCAGATTTTAAGCATCTGGTTCGTTCCAACATAATACCGTTTTGAGACGATGGGTCACATATTTTCTCCCCCTTCAAAATGAGCCCTTCAACACATTGTTAATATATTTTAACTATAGCAATGAATTTTGATCAAATTTTATGATGTACAAAAGAAATCAGAATAAGTAAAATGTTGGTTGTATCGAAACGAATGTGACGATTTCTCTATGGTTAGTAGTTAGTAAGGAGAGAGTTAACCCTTTCCTTACCAGCCATTTTCAGAATTTTCGCCAAAATTTCACACTCACCCCACCCAACACAAACATATTAATATGTTTGTCTTAATCAAACAGAAAAGCAACAAATACAATCTATGCATAATATTGGTCCGCAAAATCCACTCTACAAACACAGTGTCACGTTTTAATAGCTATGATAAAACATTTGTCTTTAAATTGTGAGGTTTTCAAAAGAAATCTGATTGATAAGGGTGCTGGTTGGATCGTAACGAATGTGACGATTTCTCTATGGTTAGGAATGTAAATGTTGCTGCTCGAAGCTCGAAGACACGAATAACAACGTGAAGTTGAATGTAAGCCTCAATTTAACCACAAAAAACAGATCAAATGAACGTTTCGGGTTTCCCCTTTATCAACAAAACAGGACGATTGAAACACCACAGATGTGGTGTTTCAATCGTCCTGTTTTGTTGATAAAGGGGAAACCCGAAACGTTCATTTGATCTGTTTTTTGTGGTTAAATTGAGGCTTACATTCAACTTCACGTTGTTATTTGTTTCTATGGTTAGTAAGGAGAGAACTAAACCATCTTTGCCAGGTTTCCATTCAGACGACTCTCAGAAGGGTCTTGATTATGTTCCCACAACCCCCAACAAATAAAGACCTTTTATATAGGGAATGAGATTAGCGGAAGAGTAGCGTCCCTTGATTGGACGTCGCCGGCGGAAAAATTATTAGAGAGAGAACGTCATGTTAGTTGTGCGCATGCGTCTCTAGTCCTCACTTCCGGAGACACTTCACCGAAAGCGAGGACGAGAGAGACGCATGCGCAAAACCATGTTGATGTTCTCTCTGTAAGGTGATGTCCAATCAAGAGACGCTACTTTTCCGCTAATC
>NC_088369.1:4834820-4838433 GCF_034508935.2 Berghia stephanieae
CTTAACGGCCAGGTACTCATTTTACTCATGAGTACGGTGAAAGAATGTGAGTCAAGTCTTTTCCAAAGATTCAACTATGCGCCGAGCGCGAGGCTCGTACCCAGGACCTTCCGATTCGAAAGCGAGTGTCATACCACTAGACCACATAGCCGCAATATAAGCTCAAGTTTTGATCATTAATTTTTGGTTTATTTTCGTTTATTTTCATTTTCTATTCTACCATTTGGTAAGTCCCGCAGTATAAACGGGCTAGTCTAATCTATAATTACACCTGGAATTGTATTTTTTTTTTCAAAAGGCAATTTCCACATAATACGAGTTTGTATATGTAATATTATTATTTATTTGCGGCTATGTGGTCTAGAGGTATGAACTTGCTTTCGGATCAGAAGGTCCTGGTTCGACCCATAAATGTAAAATGTTGCTGTTGGCTAGGGAGGGACCCCTTGTAATGCACTTTGAGCACGTTTAGTGGATATTGCGCTATATAAAAACCTAAAAAAAGAAAAAGAATACCTGAAGTTACAGTAGAGACAACAAATGAAACGTTATTTTTCATTGTGCACCCAGCCAAAGTGTTGCAGACAGTTTCCAAAGGGCGTAACAACTTTGTTTATAATGACTTAAAATCCCAATATCCAAGTTGTTACACGCCCCTTTCAACACGGGGGTGTCAAAACTCATTTTGATAATGTTATTTATATATAGTTTTTCTGTCTCTTAAAATTGAAAAAAAAAAAATGATCTGACTTGTCTAAAGGACAGCGTAAAGTGGCGATTTACAGACAATGGAAATGTTGCTGGTCGCGATTTACAGACAATGTAAATGTTGCTGGTCGCGATTAACAGACAATGTAAATGTTGCTGTCTCGATTTACAGACAATGGAAATGTTGCTGGTCGCGATTTCCAGACAATGTAAATGTTGCTGGTCGCGATTTACAGACAATGTAAATGTTGCTGGTCGCGATTTACAGACAATGTAAATGTTTTTGGTCGCGATTTACAGAAAATGGAAATGTTGCTGGTCGCGATTTACAGACAATGGACATGTTGCTGGTCGCGATTTACAGACAATGGAAATGTTGCTGGTCGCGATTTACAGACAAGGAAATGTTGCTGGTCTCGATTTATAAACAATGGAAATGTTGCTGGTCGCGATTTACAGACAATGGAAATGTTGCTGGTCGCGATTTACAGACAATGGAAATGTTGCTGGTCGCGATTTACAGACAATGGAAATGTTGCTGGTCGCGATTTACAGACAATGGAAATGTTGCTGGTCGCGATTTACAGACAATGGAAATGTTGCTGGTCGCGATTTACAAACAATGGAAATGTTGCTGGTCGCGATTTGCAGACAATGGAAATGTTGCTGGTCGCGATTTGCAGACAATGGAAATGTTGTTGGTCGCGATTTACAAACAATGGAAATGTTGCTGGTCGCGATTTGCAGACAATGGAAATGTTGCTGGTCGCGATTTGCAGACAATGGAAATGTTGCTGGTCGCGATTTGCAGACAATGGAAATGTTGCTGGTCGCGATTTGCAGACAATGGAAATGTTGTTGGTCGCGATTTACAAACAATGGAAATGTTGCTGGTCGAAGCTCGAAGAAAAAAATGTGAAATTGTACGAAAGGCTTCAAATTTAGATACGTTTTTAAATTCAAATATAAGATTTGAATACATGAATACTTTTTTTTCTTAATCAATATTTATCAACATAGATAGATACAATTTATTTTCTAAAAAATGCTATTTGATTTGATATAACATTGTCTGGAAGATAAATTAAATATACATAGGTATATCACTCCCCCCCTCCCGCTACAAATCCACACACACACTCACACAAACACACACACAAACACACACATATTCAACGTGTACATATTATATGCAAGTCTGAAATCCGAACCCACTTATCGGCCTAGTTTAACAATGTTGTAATGGACAATATTTTACGTCATTTTTTTGAGATTCCCAATACAACAATGAGCCCATTCCAGACCTACAAAGACGTGCACATCGCCACCACTTCTTCAAAAAATCTGAAAGTGCCCCTTTCCCCCCCCCCCTCCACTGTGCTCTTCGTTAGTAGAAACAAAAGACTTAATTGACGTTAGTAAGCTCAAAATATTTATGTGGATTCAAAAGTCTGATGTCACGTCCGTCTATCTAGCAACCAGCAGCTTGGTTATAAACGAAGTATATCTGTGCTTTTTATACATTCTTCATGCTGGCTAGAACTTTTTCGCATGTTATGTGATCAGAATGTATAACAGTCAAAAACATGATCAGATTTATAATGTGTTTCTCCTCTGGATACACGTTTATGCTCGTCGGAGAAGTATTTCATAAGGGAGTCGTTCGCCATTTTTCCGATAGTTTAGAACCAGTTACTAAGTTACTGTGCGTCAATTCAAGGGAAGTGACGTCACGATTGTTGACGCCCATTGAAAACCTGAATTTGTGCCTCATCGTCTCAAAAGGGTAAATCCAAAAACTAGAGGTGTCTAAATGAGCCACTAAGATGGAAAGAAAGATAAAGTGAGTAAATTTGACGTATATAAAAGAAAAGTGAGTTGACCAGGTACTTATGTTGATAACAACAAGAGATGAAGTCTGCCGTACAGCGATAAAACCCCGTATAATGGCAAAACACGATTTTACAGGAGAGCCGGAAACTGTCCATATTTTACTTCAACTTTTTACAAAAACTATGCGGAGAATTGATGCAAATTTTTGGGATCAATCGAAAGGTCTTTTTTATTCTATCACTTTTGATGTATAAAAATAAAAAATAAACTCCTGGACTATTAAAAAAAAATTGAGCTTTTATATTACGCAATATCCACTAAACGTGCTCAAAGCGCTTTACAAGGGGTCCTGGCCAACAGCAACATTTAACATGTAGGACGGGACATGATGCCTGTTAGGCGATATTACATTTTTTCGGACAAAGACAACGCTGTTAACGGCCAGATACTCGTTTTACACCTGAGTACGGAGAGATAATGTGAGTAAAGAGCCTTTTCCAAGGACTCAACTATGCGCCGAGCGCGAGGCTCGAACCCAGGACCTTCCGATCCGAAGCGAGTGTCATACCACTAAACCTCATAGCCGCGGAAAAGTTATTAGAGAGAGAACGTCATGTTGGTTGTGCGCATGGTCTCTCGTCCACGCCGTCAATCAAGGGACGCTACTCTTCCGCTAATCTCATTCCCTATTCGGAAATATGAAGTTACTGTAGTGCGGGGTTTTGTCGCTGTACGGCATAAGTGAGTAGGAAAGTGCCAGAAGATAATAGAGAATAAAACATTTTTCGCGGCGGTGATGGGGGTTCTGGTATATAAAAGATCACAAACCAAACGATGTTTTCCCTTTTTTCCTTCTTCATGGGAAAAAATAACAAACCCATTACCCTCACTCATAAAGCAAACAGTTAAGTTAAAGCTTTTAGGCTAGTTCAATCTTAGAGAACTAAAAGTAGCAAAGTATCATACATATGCCCCCCCCCCCTCCTCCTTTCCCCTTTGATGAAGCACAAGCTAAAAAAAAAATAAGAAAAATAACCTTGATGTTGTCGGTCCTACCTTTCAAGAGTCTATT
>NC_088369.1:4838533-4845143 GCF_034508935.2 Berghia stephanieae
CCCCAAAATCGCCGTGCGGCTATGTGGTCTTTTTGGGGTGCGGCTATGGGGTTTCTTTTTTGGGGCGGCTATGGGGGGTTTTTGGGGTGGGGCCCGATGTGGTCAAATTTGAAATGACACTCCGTTTTCCCGGGTCGGAAAGGGCCTAGGTTCGGGGTTCGAGTTTGCCCCCTCGCTCCCATATTTTGGCGTTGGAGAAGAATCATTACTCACATTCTCTCCCCCGTACTAGGTGAAAAATAAGTACCGGGCCCCCGACAAAAAAAAAAAAAAAAGTAATATCGCCCTAAACAGACGTCATGTCCCGTCCTAAATCTTAAATGTTGCTGGTTGGCCATGGCCCGTTGTTTTAAAGCGCTTTGGCACGTTCAGTGAACATTGCGCTTCATAAAAGCTAATTTTTTTTTAGCTTGCGATTACGCGTTGGGAACGAAGTTCGAATACCTAAAAGCAGAGATATTCTATTTTACCCCTTTTACTTTTAACTGGTTCTAATTTCGTTATCTCTGAATAATGAACATGTAGCTGCTTGGAACTCGAGCTCGAAGGAAAAAATAACGACACGTATTGAAATGTAAGCTTTAATCTATTAGACGAATACATATTAATAATAATAATAATTGAGCTTTATATAGCGCAAAATCCACTAAATGTGCTCAAAGCGCTTTACAAGGGGTCCTGGTCAACGCAACATTTAACATGTAGGACGGGAAACATGACGCCTGTTAGGCGATATTACAATTTTTCGGAAAAAAGACAACGCGGGTAACGACCAGGTAATCATTTTACCCCTGAGTACGGTGAGAGGAAATTGAGTAAAGGCCCATTTCCAATGACTCAACTATGCGCCGAGTGCGAGGCTCGTACCCAGGACCATCCGATCCGAAAGCGAGTGTCATACGACTAGACCACATAGCCGCACATATTACTGTGGAAACTCGAAACGTCCACAGTTTATGTCTTCGTCTAATATATCGAAGCTTACAATTCAATACGAATCGATATTTTATAAAATCTCTGAATAGAAGGTATTTACAAACATTACACGTTTAAAAAAAAAAAATCCAAATTGAGTAATATTCAACTCTTGGTTATCTGACATTACAAATTATTATTGTAAATTTGATTTTACACGTTACTATTTAAGGCGGGTTGTTGATAAAGGCGAAAACCGAAACGTCCATATTATCTGTCTTTGTAGATTAACTTAAAGCTTCCATTCAATTTCTCAGTATTATAATTTATTACAGTGAATGACATATTCAGTCGGATGCTGGTGAAAAGGTTTGAACTGAGATATTGACAAATTTAGTTAGAAGGTCAATTTTTATCCAAAATGAGTTCTTGTCATAAATGATTAAATCAACCCTTTTTGTACATCTTTGGGAAATATCAAAATTTAATTTCACTTCTATTTTTTTTTACAGCTAGTCAAGTTAGTATGAAAGTATGAAATTTGAGAAAAGTTGCTGGATACCTTCCCCATACATCTGACCATAACTTCATGAAAAATCACCTGATGTGCTTCAAATAAATATTAAAATGCTCTGGGGAGCATATTCTGTCAGAAAATGAAAAAAAATTAATGCAAATCCTAAATTTGGACCTTCCGACTGATTCTCTCATGCGCTGACACATGTGTTTCTTCCAACTTCAAGCAACATGATTTCCATTCATGGCCAATTCTATATTTTTTATCGTCTGACGTCCGAACCCACTTAAGGGCCTAGTTTAACTCTCTCCTTACCAGCTATTTTTCATAATTCACCAAAACTGCATCTTCGCCCAACACAAAAATATATTTTTTCAAACAGATTAGCAACGAGTATATTTTGTTGAGAAAAATGAACTCTGCAACACAGTGTTGAGTTTTTATAGCTAAAACTATAACTAATTAAAATCAGAATAAGAAAATTGTCGGCTGCATCGTAACGAATGTGACGATTTTCCAATGGGCGGTAAGGAGAGGGTTAACATAATAAATAATAAAATAAAATTCCCTTTATTCATCCCATAGGGCAAATTTGTCTTTTGGGTCTATGCCAAGGGAAGACTGGAATAACCCAGGCGTCAGCCGCAGTGCAGCGCCGCAAATTGAGCTAGGGCTAGGTGACTTGCTCAAGGCCACACAACGCAGCGGCGGGTGATCGAACTCGATACCTTTCGGGTAGGAAGCAAAGACCGTATCGCCGAGCCACGCAGCCCCCTAACATTAGTTTGCGTCATTTTTTGAGATTTCCAATAAACAATGAGCCCATGAGGAATTGGGTTATCAGACCTACAAATAAGTGCACGTCGTCTTATATAATTTCAGGACGTTATTATTCTTGGGCAACAAATTACAATCAACAAAGGACGTTTGCCACAGTTATGTATGGGCTGAAAACAGATTTAGTGTAAGTACATATTACAACCAATGACCAATGACAACAGTTTAATACTCTTCAACAGTCGTAACGTCACTTCCTTCCTAATGACGCGTAGTAACACTGGCTCTAAACTATCGGAACAATGGCGGACGCCCGTATAAAATATTTCTCCGGCGAGCATAAAAGCGTATCCAGAGGAAAAGAACCCCATAAATTTGATCATGTTTTGACTTTTACACATTCTGATCACAAGGCATATGAAAAGTTCTAGCCAACATGAAGAATAAAAAGTAATGATTTTCTTTGTTTTAGAACCAAGATGGCCGCGTTGCCGGGCGGCGCGCATCAGACTATGAATTCAATTTGCCTTCCCTTTTATTTACCAAATTCAAAAGTGGTTCCGGCGACAATGGGGCCATTTTTACTAGAGCGCCTCATAAATATTTCCTGAATTGATCTCTTGAGTCTATTTTGATAAGTGCTTACTTATACTATCTTTACTTTGACCTCTGCTGTCTCTTATTGAGGAGAATGGATACGAGTTTTTAGGGTGCCAACAATTTATATTTTTGACAAGTTTTAACATTTAATCCACCTTTTTTTTAAGATCTGGTTCGCTCCGACATAATACCGTTTTGAGATGATGGGTCACATTTTTTCTCTCTCTTCCCTTCCCTCTCCCCCCCCCCCCCCCCCCCCCCCCCCCCCCCCCCCCCCCCCCCCCACCCCCCCCACACCCCCCCCCCCCCCCCTTACCCAGTTTGATAGGAGATAATCTGACAGACCAGACACGGGCCAAATCACAGACAAGGACTTTTTACGAGTCTGTGACATCACCAACCTCTTGTATAACGCCATGATCGACGGCGATATATCGGAGGCCCAGAAAAAACTTCCACCTCATTATGCCTACTTGCCAAATGTAAGTATTGTGTGTGTGTGTGTGTGTGTGTGTGTGTGTGTGCGTGTGTGTGTGTGTGTGTTTGTGTGTGTGTGTGTGTTTGTGTGTGTGTATGATTTTATATCTAAAATAAAAAGATTAGAGTATTTGATAATAATGATAGTAATAATAATAATAATATAGCAATGACTATCCCGCACAAATCTTTGGGCCTCTTTTTCGCTTACGAAGTGCCCGAATTCGCGTCAAAATATGGGACGAAGCCGTTTCGTATATGCTATTTTAAAAAATTAATTACGACGCTGTTTATTGATGAATATGACTAAAAGTTGGCACACAGTTAGAAAAAAGGTCATTTTAAATTATGTCAAGCGACAAAACTCGTGCGATCACCAGAAGACCGTTTAAAAATTGATTTTTACTTTTGGAGTAAATATTTCTTAAAACTACCTGACGTGGGGGTTTTGTCGCTGACAAGGTAATACATGAACATTTCTTCTTTTTGGTTGTAAAATTTCATATGAATATGACGAGTACTTTTCCCGTGTTTTACAAAAACCATTTCTAATTTGCTCTTCAAGTTTCAATCTTTTAATCCATTTATTACGCAAGATACAACACAAAGGTCGAACAAAAAATGCCGAAAAAAGCGTCCTATTTTCTCGTTTTTTTTCTCTTTGCGGGTCATCCAAATAATGACACCTTTGAAACTGCATAACTGTTTATTTATGAATGGATTTTCAAAATTCAAAAACATTTTTACTCAGTGGAGATAGGGCTTTGATTTTAGACAAAATTTTCCTCAAAATGAGAAAAATACATTTTTCATAGTCATTGCTAAATAATAATAATAAATAATAATAATAATGATGATGATGATGATGATGATGATGATGATGATGATGATGATGATGATGATGATGATGATAATAATAATAATAATAATAATAATAATAATAATAATACATGGCATTTATATAACGCATTTTCATCACTGTACGATGCTCAATGTACGTAACAAAGAAATATACACAATTTACATATATATATATAAACGTATACCACAATGATCTCAATAGCAGCAGTGTATGTAATATTGTATCAATATCATGAAAATGTAACAGTAAAAAGGTTGTACTTTAATAATGGTTTAAAACTATCAATAGAATTTGCTTCTCTTATCCTTTTGGGGTAGAGCGATTTGTAAGGGGTCCTTGACCCTCTCCTTACCAGCCATTTTTCAGAATTTTCCCCAAAATTTCACACCCATCCAACACAAAAACAGACATTTCTTACTCAAACAGAAAAGCAACAAGCACATTTTATAAATAATTTTATTCGATAACATGAGCTCTATTACAGAATGTCAAGTTTTTATAGCTATAGCAAGGAAATAGAAATGAAATCTGGACTAGAAAAATGACAGTTGCATCGTAATAAAGTGTCGATTCTCCAATAGTTGGTAAGGAGAGGTGTAAGCCAACAGCAACATTAAACATGTCATCATCATCATCATTGCCTTTTTCACCCTGGGTCAGGGTATAGGCCACAGACAAACAGTTTCCATCATCATCATCATCATCATCATCATCATTGCCTTTTTCACCCTGGGTCAGGGTATAGGCCACAGACAAACAGTTTCCATCATCATCATCATCATCATCATCTTTGCCTTTTTCACCCTGGGTCAGGGTATAGGCCACAGACAAACAGTTTCCATCATCATCATCATCATCATCATCATTGCCTTTTTCACCCTGGGTCAGGGTATAGGCCACAGACAAACAGTTTCCATCCTTCTCTATCCTGAGCTATCTTTTTAATCTCATTCCAGGTCTTACCACGTCTCTGTATATCAGCTTCTTTAATTCTTCTACTCCATGTTCCTCGTGGCCTTCCCCTTGATCTTCTGCCCTGAGGATTCCAGTCCAATACTTTCTTCCTCTCCCTGAATATAAAATCTTCTCCCGCAGAAAAACAAATCCCGACTGCACCCGGCGGGTCCGATCTTGGTCCCTCTGCGTGTGAAATGAGTGCTCTACCATCTGAACTATCGGGACCTCCGGGCAAATATTATTTAATTGAGTATACATTTCTTATTTTAGCATCTAAACAATCCCAAGTCATACCGTTTGATGAGATGGTAAACATAGATCTATATTGTTTACATTCTGTTGTTGTTTATATTGGACTGTTCTTTTGTAAGTTAAAAATATAAGGTGAAATCGATATGTGAATATATGCAGAGTCTGACACCTGAACCCACTTATGGGCCTAGTTTAACATTGTTGTAATGGACAATATTTTGCGCCATTTAAAAAATAAATCCCATTACAACAACGAGCCCATAAGGAATTGGGTTATCAGACTTTCAAATAAGTGCACGTCGTGTGAAATCAATGGTAAAATCATACGCTTTATTTGTTTTATTTATTTTTTATTGTCTCTTTCCAGAATTTTAAGTTAAACGGGTCAAAAGAGTGTCGAAATCAAGGTAAAGTTTTATCTATCTATTATTTATTACAATAATTATAAAATGCTACTGGTCTTCTCGAATGATATATACAAGTTGTGTGAAAAATCCACCCGACCACCCATGCACACGCTCAAACACACACACACACACACACACTCTCTCTCTCTCTCTCTTTCACACACACACACACTCACTCACTCACTCACATTCACACATATTTTGACACTGGAAATACTTAACAACGTCGCAAGCGCTATGAATAAAACCCATATAAACGTAAGCATTAAATACAAAACAAACCTTTTATCACAGACGCCTTAAAATCTGTAATAAAAACAAAACAAAACAAAATAAAATAAAAGGAAACAAACAAACAAACAAAAAAGGAGTCATGCGGAATAAAAAACTGAAAAGCTGCCAGAAAAAAGAACAGAAAAAATACAAGAAAAAAAGCATTTTAGTAAAACCATCGGGGAAGCTGACTCTGGAGAATGACTCTTCTCCTGTACTTACTCTCTTCTTTGCCATTAGAATCAACTGTTCCAAATCCTGTCATCTTAGTAAAACCATCGGGGAAGTGCCTCTGGAGAATGACATCTTCTCTTGTACTTACTTTCCTCTTTGCCATTAGAATCAACTGTTCCAAATCCTGTCATCTTAGTAAAATCATCGGGGAAGCTGCCTCTGGAGAATGACTTTCTCCTGTACTTAAATTCCTCTTTGCCATTAGAACCAAATGGTCCAATCAAATCTTGTCATTTGTAGGACACTCTCATGATAGACTTGACCAGATGACATGTTGATTGTTGACAATTGATTCACAAAGATTTATCGAGAAATCCTATCGGTTGCAATAAATTGCAA
>NC_088369.1:4845243-4890243 GCF_034508935.2 Berghia stephanieae
TTTTTTGTTTTATCAGATAAGCCCTCAGGGCCTCCACAGTGTGTGCGGCTTAGAGTCCTGGTAATTTTCAATAGACGGAGAGCATCATCAGAGTCTGTCAAGTAAACCCATTTTTCCGTATATTCTGTGATCTCTGGATAGTTCTTTTGTTGCATTGAGGATGGCTTTTTCTTCAGTTTTAGTACTTGTGCACATTGAACCCACTGATACAGATATTTTTTGTTTTGTTTTATCTGTCCAGTGTATGAGTGCACCAGCACCTCATTCATGAGGGGGCCGGAAACTGAGCCATCTGTATAAACTTATCCAGTTGGTCATTGGGTATTTTTTTATCGATCATCTTTAGGGTTTGAGCATTGTCATTTGCTTCGAATGTTTTTCTTGTTGATGGTTTATAGATTTTTGTTTCTTTTTTCACGGTGGTGGTTTGAGATTTGGGACATTGATTTGGGCAATATCTTCCTTTGGTGTCACTTTATATTCGCTCTCTAGTTTTTGTCCCAGGCGATGAAGTTTTCCCTTTGAGTCGATTCCTTTCTTTTCCATTGTACTTGGATGCAGTGGTTGGGATTCCATGATATTTTATCTTTGAGAATTGTGTCACTATTTTAAATTTCGTTGTTCTTTGAGAGGTTTTATTCCTGTGTGGGTTTCCATCTTGTGAATTGGTGTTGTTTTCATTGCTCCAGTGATCACGCGTAGGCATTGGTTTTGGACTTTTTCAACTTTTTGGAAATTGAGCCTGTGAGCACGTTCCCATGCCGATATGGCTTTAGTTCTATTGCAGGTTTACATATCCAAGATATGTCTTCTTCAGGACGTTTGAGTTTGCTCCCATTGCGTTCCAGCAAGTTTTCGGAGAAGCTGCATTCTCTTGTACCCTTTCTGTTGACTTTCATCTATTTGATTGTTTCCAAGTGAGTCGAGGGTCAAATTTCACTCCTAGATACTTAGGCATAAGGTCTTCTCTCAGAATCTTTCCATCTAAAGTTAATCGCATAGATTGCTTTTTGGTTGATAAGCTGAATGTTGTGTATGTGGTTTTATCAGCATTTACTCTCATACCCCAGTCTTTTGTCCATTTGCTCAAAGCATCAAGAGTCATCTGTATCCTGGCCTTTGCAGTACCAATATTTCTTTCAGTGCATATCAGTGCAAGGTCATCTGCATACATGGCTGCTTTTACTCCTCTGCATTTGGTTTCGCAGATGTCATTGATAAAAAACGACAAAGAGGGTGGTGAGAGAACCCGCCTTGTGGTACTCCATTTGTCATGTTCGTTAGCTTGCTTTTAGAGTTTGAGATTGGACTCTTGCTTTTCGATTTGTGAGGTAATCTTTAATCCATGCAAACATGTTGTGTGAAAACGTTGGCTTTCTTAAGTTTGAGAAGTAGTCCTTTTGTCCAGACTTTGTCAAATGCCTTTTCCATATCCACCCAAACTGTGACTGTGTTGTTTTTTTTCTTGGTAACCATTTCGATCAGCTGCGAGATGTATGTTATCTGGTCCTCTGTGCAGCGAAATTGTCTGAAACCAGCCTGTTCATCTGATATCAACTTATTGCTTTCTAAATACCATTGGAGACGGCGATTAACAATTCTCTCCATCAGTTTACCCAAGCAGCTTGTCAAACTTATTGGTCGGTAGCTTTCGGGTTTATTTTTTGGCTTGCCATCCTTCTTAATTGGTATCATGGTTGCCTGTTCCATTTGAGTGGAAGTTTACCCTGTTTCCAACTTGCATTGAACAGTTGTTTCATTTTCCTCTTTGTGAGGGTTCCTAGGTGTTTCAACATGTCATTAGTAACATCATCTGGACCTGGTGATTTGTTCGTTTTTAGAGATTTCAAGGCAATTTCTACTTCTTCTTTTTTAATCGAAACTGAACATGACATCATCTGTGGATTCTTTGGGTGTATCCTTGTGTTTTCTCAATTCTTTATGGACTTCTCGTTTTCGTTCTTTTCTAATCTGTATACTCCCAACACTTGAGTACTGCTTCATAAAACAGTTTGCTGCTTGTTTTTTGTTGAGAATCCTCCCCTGATCATCTTCTACTGATGGTGCAGCATATCTGTTTTCTTGTCCACTTAGAGCTTTGGTTAGGTTCCATAACTTTCTTCCGTCTCTGTCGTAGTCAAGTTGTCTGGTTTTTTTCATGCCATGCTTCCTGTTTTGCTTTTATTGTTTCTTTCCTGAGAGTTTTTTCAGCCTCTTTGTAAATTTCCATATTCTCATCATTTGGCTCTCTCTCTGCTTTTTTTCTGTGTTCAGTGACTTGGCTGTTGAGACTTCCTAATTTTTCAGTCCATCCTGGACAGTAGTCCTTTCTTGATCCTCTGGGGATTGATTCTTTTGCAGCTTTCATGATTGATTTTGTGAAAGCTTTGGCTGATTTTTCTACATTCCTTGTTTTACAGTTTATCTCTTTTGTATAACTATCAGTCAACTTTGAAAACAGAGTCCAGTCTGCTTTTTTATAATTCCATCTCGGAGGTGGTGCCTTTCTGTCTTTTGCATATTCTTCAGTTATTTCAACCAGAATGGGACGATGATCACTTCCTGCTAGTTGTTCCTTTATCTGTTTACTGACTTTTCCGGTGAGATCTTCAGATATGAGAGTTAGGTCTGGTGTTGATGTTGTCTTCCATGCTCTTGAGAAGTATGTATCTGGGTCATCTTCATTTCTGACAATTTGAAGCTTACTGTCTGTAAGCCAATTTTCAAGGGTTTCACCTTTTCTGTCTAAGTCATTGTATCCCCAGCTTGGGGAGTGGCTATTGAAGTCTCCCACAACAATGAACTGTTCTTCTTCACTTCTTATGTTTTCAATTGGCAGATTCTCTGATGGTGGGCTGTAACAGTTATATATTGTGTATTGCAATTTGTTTTTGGTAATTTTTTACAGCCAATATTTCAACGATTCATCTGTCGTTATTTCATTTGTTGCTATGTCATTTCTGACGAAGATGATTACTCACCTTTGTTCCGTTCTTTTCTGTCTTTCCTAAAATGTTGATATCCCCTTATTGAAACACCTAATGTTTTCTGTGAGGTGTGTCTCCTGTATGCAGGCAATATCTATCTTCTCATCCTGAAGAAACTTGGAGAGGGCAGTCTTTTTATGTTGTATCCCTTCTGCATTCCATTGTAGCAATTTGATAGTTCCAGTAGTCCGTAACCTTGCATCTCCTACCCTGGTTCCACAGTAGGAGGGCAAGGTACCACCAGATCGCTTGGGTGAACCCTGTTTATCAGGCTCGACGCTAGGTCCGTCCGGCGGGAATCCCCAGACTTCGCGCCATATCGTCCGACAGTTTTGTTGTCCATCATGGTGAGGAGGGATGCGTGTCACATTAATTTTTGGGTTGGTTTCCCTCTCCAGACTATTTGCGCCTTTCGGCTCTGCGACTCCGACTTCAGCGGTTCTTTATTCTCTGGATGTGATTCCATAGCCTTTCATCTTCCCAGATCCACAAGGCAGTGGTGGTTTGAAGTTGGAGTTTTCCTTCTCCTAGACAGACTGCTTTCCAAGGCTATGAGCTCTGTCCACCCATTAATGGTGTCTAGGCTGGGAGTCCAGGAGGGTATCTTTGTAGAGTGACAGTTTCCCTTCACCCCACCAGCGTCATGGGGCTAGCACAGCTTATTGCGTGAACTAGGGCAATCTGGCCACGGCGGTTGATTCCTCCCTTCATCCGTCACCTCAGACACATAGAAACTCGTGTCAT
Source organism: Berghia stephanieae (assembly GCF_034508935.2). Lineage (NCBI taxonomy): Eukaryota > Metazoa > Mollusca > Gastropoda > Nudibranchia > Aeolidiidae > Berghia > Berghia stephanieae. Next base: position 4,848,975 of record NC_088369.1, read on the forward strand.
CAGCCGGTTAGAAAGTTCCTTTCGGAATACTCCAACCGTTGCCCAGGAGGCGGGCGGGGAAGAATGCCCCTACGTGGACCCTGACACGAGCTGGAATGGGTTGCGGATCAGTACTGATCAAAATAATCCAATCCTGCCTCCCTAGAGGTGTCTAAATGAGCCACTAAGATGGAGAGAAAGATAAAGTGAGTAAATTTGACGTATATAAAAGAAAAGTGAGTTGACCAGGTACTTATGTTGATAACAACAAGAGATGAAGTCTGCCGTACAGCGATAAAACCCCGTATAATGGCAAAACCCGATTTTACAGGAGAGCCGGAAAACTGTCCATATTTTACTTCAACTTTTTACAATAACTATGCGGAGAATTGATGCAAATTTGGTATCAATCGAAAGGTCTTTTTTATTCTATCACTTTTGATGTATAAAAATAAAAAATATACTCCTGGACTATTTAAAAAAGAAATTGAGCTTTTATATTACGCAATATCCACTAAACGTGCTCAACGCGCTTTACAAGGGGTCCTGGCCAACAGCAACATTTAACATGTAGGACGGGACATGATGCCTGTTAGGCGATATTACATTTTTTCGGACAAAGACAACGCTGTTAACGGCCAGATACTCATTTTACACCTGAGTACGGTGAGATAATGTGAGTAAAGAGCCTTTTCCAGGGACTCAACTATGCGCCGAGCGCGAGGCTCGAACCCAGGACCTTCCGATCCGGAAGCGAGTGTCATACCACTAAACCTCATAGCCGACTATAGGGAATGAGATTAGCGGAAGAGTAGCGTCCCTTGATTGGACGTCACCCATAGTCTGTGACGTCACCGGCGGAAAAGTTATTAGAGAGAGAACGTCATGTTGGTTGTGCGCATGCGTCTCTAGTCCACGCCGTCCAATCAAGGGACGCTACTCTTCCGTTAATCTCATTCCCTATTCGGAAATATGAAGTTACTGTAGTGCGGGGTTTTGTCGCTGTACGCCATAAGTGAGTAGGAAAGTGCCAGAAGACAATAGAGAATAAAACATTTTTCGCGGCGGTAATGGGGGTTCTGGTATATAAAAGAACACAAACCAAACGATGTTTTGCCTTTTTTTCCTTCTTCATGGGAAAAAATAACAAACCCATTACCCTCACTCATAAACCAAACAGTTAAGTTAAAGCTTTTAGGCTAGTTCAATCTTAGAGAACTAAAAGTAGCAAAAGTATCAATACATATGCCCCCCCCCCCTCCTCTTTCCCCTGTGATGTAGCACAAGCTAAAAAAAAAAAAAAGAAAAATAACCTTGACTGTTGTTGGTCCATACCTTTCAAAGAGTCTATTTTTAGAATGTAAATAATTACGATTACTTACAAAGTATGGCCCCGTAGACTGTTTATAACCAGTTAAGTATTGGTAAGCCGGATCAAATACGATAATGGCATTCATGAACATGACGTGCACTTATTTGCAGGTCTGATAACCCAATTCCATAATATGGGCTCATTGTTGTAATGGAAATATCCAAAACAAAAACAAATAAATAACGCAAAACATTGTCCATTACATCAATATTAAATTTGGCCCATAAGTGTGTTCGGAAGTCGGACCTGTTTATATGTATACGTCGGGCATACACCGTGTGTTATCGTGGCCTTCGTAAAGTTATGGCCCGACACTGACCAAAAAAAAAAAATGACGTCAAAATGCCAGTCTTTTGCCACTCTAGTAAACAAATCGTGAGTTGTATTCAAAAGTTCAACCAATGAAATAACTTGTTTCCATGAGCTCTACTAACGACAACTCACTAGGCGGTGCAAAAACCAAATAATGACGTCAAACTGCCAGTCCTTTTGGATTTCAGTATCAGGCTATAACATAACGATGGCGACGGTTGGACCCGCGATCTCAAGTAGCCGGTGAGAGAGAACTCTAATAATGACCTGAGTGAGAGTAGATCTTTTTTTTTTTTTTGGGGGGGGGGGGGGGGGGGGGGGGGGGGGGGGGGGTGATCGTGGATAGCTCATACGGTAGAGTCACGCTCTTATCGGCCAGGCGGAGTTGTTGCACAAGTAAGGTCGCGGGTTCAAACCCCCATCACCGCCGCGAAAATTTTTAATTCTCTATTGTCTTCTGGCACTTTCTTACTCACTTCACCTTCTCTTGTTGTTAGGCGACTGATCAGGCTGTTCACCTGATACCCCTACAGTATTTACATTATTCTGAATTCAGATTGTCTTTGATTTTTTTTGTGTGTGTGTCATAATATTATAGAGGCCTATCAGCCTGGCTCAGAGGTGTAGGTACGGCCTTTGCTTCGTCGGCCCGAAAGGTACCCAGTTCGATCACCCGCCCCGGCGTTGTATGGTTTTGTTAAGCAAGAATATTATGTGACTTATGTCTTAATTAATTAATTAATTAATATTAATTTATTATTATTATTATTTATTATTATTATTATTATTATTATATTATTATTATATTATTATTATTATTATTATTTATTATTATTATTATTTTATTATTATTATTGTTATTATTATTTTATATTATTATTATTATTATTATTATTATTATTATTATTATTATTATTATTATATTATTATTAATTATTATTATTATTATTATATTATTATTATTATTATTATTATTATTATTATTATTATTATTATTATTATTATTATTATTATTATATTATTATTATTATTTATTTATTATTTATTTTATTTATATTATTATATTATTATTATATATTATTATTATTTTATTATTATTATTTTATTATTATTAATATTATTATTATTATTATTATTATTATTATTATTATTATTATTATTATTATTATTATTATTATTATTATTATTATTATTATATTATTATTATTATTATTATTATTATTATTATTATTATTATTATTATTATTATTATTATTATTATTATTATTATTATTATTATTATTATTATTATTATTATTATTATTATTATTATTATTATTATTATTATTATTATTACTAATATTATTGATGGCTTGCTCATGCTATCAATGTTTTGATATCGGATCATTTATTGGTCTCTCAGTGTAAACAATATCAGTAGTTGTTTTTTAAGTGCTTCGAGGTTTCAATGAAAGGCGCTACTTTGGGGAATCGTCTACTTTTGAAATAATAATATCATGCTCATTATTATCAGCATAAGTGCCTGCTCCACTCACTTTTCTCTAGCCTATTGTTGTTCTTCCCCTCAGTCACGCAATATTGATTCTAACAAGCCCCATGTCCTTGTTGAACGGGGTGTGATGGGTCCCTTAGGATTTTGACGCCCTGAGAAAATTTCCACCCTTAGCTTGCATCAATGACGTCAAATTGTCGTGTATACAATAATAACGTTTTCATTCTTACGTCATATTCTTATTATTATTCAATGTTGTGTGGCACTCGCATCATAACCTTATTGTTATGTTATGTGTTTGCACATCTAGCACCCCCCCCCCCCCCCCCCCCCCGCCCGCCACCCCCAAACCGCGTGTCCATTACGTCAGAGATGGGTTACGTTACCTACGTCATATTGGAATTATTGATGAAGTGTCAGGGGTAGGTAGAATTACATGCAAATTGAGTAAAAAATGGAAATGATTCGATATGTAACATATATGCAGGTCTGACATCCTGAGACCCACTTATTATGGGCCTAGTTCAACATTGTTGTAAGGGAGAATTGTTTGCCCATGACAACAATTAGCCCATACCAATCTGGGTTATCGGACCTTCAAAGAAAAACACGTCGAAATAGATGAAAACCTCCCCTCAAGGATTGATAAGTGGAATCTAGTATATTCACACATCTATCCTATTAATTCTAATTTCTTATTTTCAATTTTTGAAAAACCACAACAAAAAATGAGCTTTTATATAGGGCAATAATATCCACTAAACGTGCTCAAAGCGATTTACCAGGGGTCTCTGACGAACAGCAACTCGTAACATGCAGAACGAGCCATGATAACGCCTGTTAGGCGATAATACAGATTTTTTTCCGGTATAGACAACGCTGTTAACGGTCAGGTACTCATTTAACACCTGAGTACGGTGAGAGAATGTGAGTAAAGAACCTTTTCCAAGGATTCAACTGAGCGCCGAGTGAAGCTCGAACCCAGGACCTTCCGATCCGAAAGCGACCTTCATACCACTAGACCACATAGCCGCACATTATTTTATTTATATTTATATATTTTTATTTATTCACATGACACAACTATTAGATTATAGTGCGTCTTTGTGGTCTAGTGGTATGATACTCGCTTTCGCTTCGGAAGGTCCTAGATTCGAGACTCTCGGCGCATAGTTGAGTCCTTGGAGAAGACTCTTTTACTTATTTTCTCTCACCGTATTCAGGTGTAAAATGAGTAAAATGAGAAGTTATTTGTAAACAACCCAACTACAAGCCAAGCGCTCCAAATAAAAAAAAAATATTTTCATATTTCTGTACAAAAATGCAAATCATAATCAACGTTATGCATTTTTGTACAGAAATATGAATAATAAATTTTGTATTTGGAGCGCTTGGCTTGTAGTTGGTTTGTATATAAATAACTTCTCCACCGGTGACGTCCAATCAAGGGACGCTACTCTTCCGCTAATCTCATTCCCTATTTCGACGTGTTATTATTTGCGCTTTATAAAAAGCTCTAGTTCTTTTTTCTTTTATCTGTCCACAGCGCCTTAACAAGATGGCCCGTCTAGTCTTCAACAAAGGCAACCTCGAACAGATCCGAGATGGCATCAACTCACTACTCGACATCTACATGTGTGTGTTGGATGAGCCCTTCGAACACGGCACGTGCTTCGCTCATGATGATGTAGTTGAGCGCCTTGAGAAAATTGTAAGTACACCAAAAAATAATTTTAAAAATTGGGGGTCCGGATATATAGATAGTATGCGCTTGGCTGAGAAGCTCATAACATTGCCATCCGGAAGTATAACGGATCAACACACAAAACAGTGTGTATCCATGTACGTTTATAGTCGGGTTAATACAGTTCAGTGAGCATTACTCATGAACGCGGATGGCAAAAAACAATAACAAAGACCTGAGTGACGTCATCTGCATACTATCTATAGACGTCGGGCACGGACAAAATACTAAGAATAGATAGTATGCGGTTGGCTAAGAAACTCATAACATTGCCATCCGGAAGTATAACGAACCAACACACAAAACTATGTGTAATCTTAAACGTTTATAGTCTTTTTAATACAGTTTAGTGAGAATCACTCACAAACGTGGATGGCAAAGTACAATAACAAAGGCTTGAGTGACGTCATCTTCGATCTATCTATAGAGAGAACAGCCGCTAGACCTACCCATACCAAGCTCGAAAAAAAAACCCGGCAGAGGACGCTCTGGGTGCTTGGTATGGGTAGGTCTAGCGTATTTTCTCTTTATTCTTAGTGTTTTGTCCTTCCCCGACGACTTTATCCGGAAGACGGCAGAGGACGACAGTGCCGGGTCGTCGGAGTCAGTCTCCGGTGTGGGTTAGATCTTACACATATTTAGAAACTGATGGAAACAATTTGTGTCCTGAGCTCTTCAAAAGGACTTAGCATTTGGGATATTTTTGTGGCGAATGATAATAAATATATGAATCCAAAACATTTGTAAAGCACCTGACCCCGTTTTCATCAGGCTCTAGGCGCTTTCCATTCTTTTAAATAAATAAAGAATTACAATGAAATATAAAAACATAGCAATTTCAATAACTTACATAGCAATAAATAGACATTACATTGTACACACATGAAAGGAAAAAAAACTTCATTCACAAAATAGAAATCATGAGACAAAAAGGTGAGTTTTCAATTTCGATTTGAAAGCTGATAATGAGTCAGGATTTATAATAATATTCTGGGGGGAGGGCGTTCCAAAAATGGGTTGTTGGAAATTCAAACGATTGTTCAACAATTTTGCTGGATTGTTTTAGGTTTAGATACGATTGTTCTAACGCTATTATTAGATTTTAGATTTCTACTCTGAAAATAGGGGTGTACAAGGTCATATAGATATGCAGGGCTATGACTATTTGTGACCCCTCGTCTCAAAACGGTATTAAGTCGGGATGATTAAGATGCTGAAAATGGAATTTGTAGCCAGAAAAATCAGACTTAAGTTGAGTTTATAAGCTTAATAGAGGAGAAGGAATATCATATTTTACTGTGCTAAATACCAACGTTTCATATTTTTGACGAGTTTAACTATAATTTGACTTTTTAGCATCTGGTCATTCCCGAGATAAACCGTTTTGAGACGAGGGGTCACATTTAGTGTTTTATAAACAATGGAATATGTTCTATAAATGAGGCGTTTTTCAACAGGTATCCAGTGCAACTTACTAATACGATCAGAAGCAGATGATTTTTTTTTTTAATATTTTGTTTTTGGTGTTTTTTTCCAAACTCGTCTAGCAGCATTTGTACAACTTGAAAGTTTTTTATAGTTTCTTTGATAACAACAAAAGATGAAGTGAGTAAGAAAGTGCCAGAAGACAAAAGAGAATAACAATTTCGCGGCGGTGATGGGGGTTTGAACCCGCGACCTTACTGGTACGACAACTCCGCCTGGCCGGGAAGAGCGTGACTCTATCGTATGAGCTATCCACGGGATCGATTAATTATTGTGCGGCTACGTGGTCTTGTGGTATGACACTCGCTTTCAGATGGGAAGGTCCTGGGTTTGAGCCTCGCTTGGCGCATAGTTGAGTCCTTGGAAAATATCGCTTAACAGGCGTCATGTCTCGTTCTACATGGTATGTGTTGGTCTTGGTCAGGGACGCTTTGTAACGCGCTTTTTAAAAAAATAATAAAAAAGCTCTATTTTTTGTTGCTTAGTTTTTAAAACTAAAATTGTAATCTAATTTGTATAACACTAAAGTGTTAATCATAATGTCGGCTACGTTCAAAGGAATCAAGTGTTTAATTTTACTTATTCTTCTTATTTCATTGGACATGCATTTATTGATAAGGTGTTTAACTTGAGGTGACATTGATACAAAAACAACATTTGGACATAGATAACCTCATATGAAAAAAAAGAATATAATATATATAATATATATATATATATATATATATATATATATATACATTATATGTGTGTGTGTGTGTGTGTGTGTGTGTGTGTGTGTGTGTGTCAGTGCATCATAATCAGTCGGAAGGTGAACATTTTGGATTTGCATTTTTTTTTTTGGTATTTTCTGAAAAATATTGTCCCCAGAGTATTTTAATCTTTTCTTTTTTTTAAAGTAAATCGGGTGATTTTTCTTGAAGTTATGGTCAGATGTATGGGAAATGTATCCAGCAACTTTTCTCAAATTTCATACCGTTTCGAAATGACTAGGTAAAAAAATATTTAGAAGTGAAATAAACCTTTGATATTTCCCGAATATGTACAAAACGGGTTGCTTTAATCATTTATGACAAGAACTCATTTTTGATTTTAAAAATTACCTTCTAACTAAACTTGGCAATATCTCAGTTCAACAATTTTCACCATCCGACTGATTATGTCATTCACTGTATATGCGTCATATACAATCTAATATTACTTACCTGTTACTTCAAAAGTAGATTCCTTGTTAAGTGTCAATGTAGAAAGTCTCGAGTTTGTTCCCATAATCTTATATTTATATGTACCAGGTAATAGCTTCCTCTGTCAATTTTGTGTCTATCACTGGTGTACATGGTAGCCTGACCACTCATTGTAAGATTTGCTGAATAAACCACCTTATTGTCGAGTTTGGAAACGTTAATTCAGCTAGCACACCAGGGTGAATTTGATACATTTCACACTTGAACAGGACTTGATTGTATCCAAGTGTCAAAGATACTTCTATACCATATTTCGGGCCAACTAAGAAAATAAACAAGAAGACGTAAGGTGAATAACATGATTAGACATTTCACAATTAAACTGTTTTATGAAGTTTCATAATAATTACGATCTCTATCACTATGTTCAATGAGTTTAAGGGTAGAGTCACTGAAACTGTTATAAATGTATCGTACAGTAACATATACTCGCAAGCTCGGAGTGTTATTGGTCACGATTAAAATAAAATGTTTCATAAATACAAAGAAATGAAAGAATACGGTCCACCCCTCCTAGTAAGATTCTTAGATATTTCGCGACCAATTGTATGCTTGCAGTACTTCGATTTGTCATAATATGTGTTCTTATAATAAAATTCTATTATTATTTATCTCCAGGAACAAAAACAATGGCGTCCCATTCGCAACATGCTTCTACTAGATCCGTTCTATGGCTACGTCAGGGGGGACTTTACCGAAGAGGAGGACTCGTCGGCGGCCAAAGTTGTTCTTGATTTGATTAACGTCATGGACGGAGTCAGCAAGGACCTCATATGTAAACTGGAGGTAGTTATGTCATGTCATGTCATTTCATATCATAGCATATCATAACATAGTATAATATAGTATTATGTCATTAATCTTTTATCATTAAGTATTTTTATTCAAATTGTGAAGAAACCAAATATGTGACCCTCCGTGTCAAAGCGGTATTATGTCGGGATCCACTCGGTTAGGGAAATTGAATTCTTTGCCACAAATATCAAACTTGGGTTTAATTTCTGTACGTTATGCTGGAGTATAAATACTATTTCTTGCTTTACAAAAACTTCTAAGGTCCAATTTCTCATCATTCTATCTCTAAATTCACTTTTTGGGGTCTGAACCATTCCGACATAATACCGTTTTGAGACGGAGGGTCACATATTATTTGTGCGGTTATGTGGTCTTGTGGTCCTGGGTTCGAGCATCGGGCTCGGCGCATAGTTGAGTCCTTGGAAAAGGCTCTTTACTCACATTCTCTCATCGTTCTCAGGTGTAAAATGAGTACCTGGCCGTTAACAGCGTTGAAATATCGCCTAACAGGCGGCATGTCCGTCCTACATGTTAAATGTTGCTGTTGGCCAGGGACCCGTTGTAAATCGCTTTGAGCACATTTAGTGGATATTGCGCTATATTATATTAAAAAAAGCTCAAGCTCAATTTTTTTTTCAATCATATACAGTAGCTCCCGCTCCCTGCGTTTTGTCAATTCCAGTTTGACGGTTCCTGGTTTCTTAGTCTTAGTTCTTTATGTCTATGGAGCTACAGTGTTTGTGACCCAGCTCCATTTTAATAGGATAACCATCATTATAATAATCGGTGTTATTTATTTTAATACTGTGTCAAATATTTCCAGGAGTACAAGACCATTGTCAACACTTTGAACAGAGACAAACAATTGGCTGAGTGTAAGTTGCTCGAAGTAAAAAATATTGTGGTAAATGTTCGTAATATTTTGTTTTGTTTTTTATAAAGGACTTCTTCTTCTTCTTCTTCTTCTTCTTCTTCTTCTTCTTCTTCTTCTTCTTCTTCTTCTTCTTCTTCTTCTTCTTCTTCTTCTTCTTCTTCTTCTTTCTTCTTTTCTTCTTTTTCTTCTTCTTCTTCTTCTTCTTCTTCTCTCCCTCCTCCTCCTCTTCTCTCTTCTTCTTCTTCTTCTTCTTCTTCTCTTCTTCTTCTTCTTCTTCTTCTTCTTCTTCTTCTTCTTCTTCTTCTTCTTCTTCTTCTTCTTCTTCTTCTTCTTCTTCTTCTTCTTCTTCTTCTTCTTCTTCTTCTTTCTTCTTCTTCTTCTTCTTCTTCTTCTTCTTCTTCTTCTTCTTCTTCTTTTTCTTCTTCTTCTTCTTCTCTTCTTCTTCTTCTTCTTCTTCTTCTTCTTCTTCTTCTTCTTCTTCCTTTTCTTCTTCTTTTTCCTTTTCTTTTTCTTCTTCCTTTTCTTCTTCTTATGTATTAGGCACATCATTCTTCATGATAATATATTATGTCTCTATGAATCGTCAGACCAACGCGAGCCTTAGGTCATTTACCATGTATTTGTATTAATAGTACCCATAGCACTAACATTAATGTTTGAGCTTTTATATAGCGCAATATCCACTAAACGTACTAAATGCACTTTACAAAGGGTAAATAACCAACAGCAACATGCAACATGTAGAGCGAGACATGCCGCCTGCAAGGCGATATTACAATTCTTTTCCGACAGAGGTAACGCTGTTAACGGCGGCCAGGTACTCATTTTACACCTGAGTACGATGAGAGATTGTGAGTAAAGAGCTGTTTCTAAGGACTCAACTATGATCCGTGAGAGGCTCGATCCCAGGACCTTTCGATCCGAAAGCTAGTGTCATACCACAAGACCACATAACCACACCCAATAATTCATATCTACCTTTCAAGTAATATTATTATTAGTTGAGATCGAATGTTTCGGACTCTATCACACGACCATAAAACCAAAAGCTTGAATTATTGAAGCTGGCGATTGACGACACATCAATCAATGTTATTGTTCCATCGATTCCATTTTCTCACTCAGGAAATTTCATTGTCACCGACTAGCATTTTAAATATTTTGATCAGCATCACCCCACAGACTAACTAAGCAGCTGAACTATTGAATTAATAACTAGTATTACCATTATTTTGGCCAGAAAAACAAATTGTTCTTCAAATTACATAATATTAAAATTTTGGCCAGAAAAAACAAATTGTTCTTCAAATTACATAATATTAAAATTTTGGCCAGAAAAACAAATTGTTCTTCAAATTACATAATATTAAAATTTTGGCCAGAAAAAAAAATTGTTCTTCAAATTACATAATATTAAAATTTTGGCCAGAAAAAATTGTTCTTCAAATGTCGATGGATTAAAATGACTCTCATCTTTGCTAAAAAAAAAAAAAAAAACAACAACTCTAAAACCGGGGATTTTAATAGAAGTCTTCAGGGAAGCCTCATGTTTCAAGTTTTGGCAAAATTAGTGTCGTTATAATAGATCAATATTTAAAAACGAGTTTTCTGGCCAAATCTTTTAAGATAAATTTTTCCAGTGAAGTTGACAGAGAGGTCCCCAAGTACTTATTGAACGGACGTGGCATTTATTCATGGAAATTAAACTTCGATCAGTCTTGGTTTTTGTTGAATATCTGATATTTGTATCAAGGACGGTCTTATTAAACAAAGATTAAGTTTAACGCCCCCGCCTCTTCCTCCTTCCCCCCCCCACCCCCCCCCCCCTCCCCCTCTCCCTCCCATTGCGTGCGCCCCTAGGTATATATTAATAATAGTTTAAAGGAGCAACTTAGTTTTTTTTATTGATTCGGTAAAAATCGAATACTATGTACCGACGTGTACACAGGTCTGACATCCGAAACCCATTTATGGACCTAGTTTAACAATGTTACAATGGACAATATTTTGCATCATTTGTTTGTTTTTTGGGTTGAGGGGGGGGGGGGGGGGGGGATTTCCATTACATCAATGAGCCCAGAAGGAATTGAGTTATCAGACCTACAAATAAGTGCACGTTGATATGTGCGGCTATGTGGTCTTGTGGTATGACACTCGCTTTCGGATCGGAAGGTTCTGGGCTCGAGCCTCGATAGGCGCATAGTTGAGTCCTTGGAAAAGGCTCTTTACTCACATTCTCTAACCGTACTCAGGTGTAAAATGAGTGCCTGGCCGTTGACAGCGTTGTCTCTGTCAGAAAAAAAAATGAAATATCGCCTAACAGAAGTCATGTTTCATTCTATATTTTAGGTGTTGCTGTTGGTCAGGGACCCCTTGTAAAGCGCTTTGAGCACATTTAGTGGATATTGCGCTCGTAGATATGTACCATATAAATACATAAAATGAGTTGTACCTATTGATATATTATGATTATTTGTTTGTTTATGCCTTGTGGTCTGTGGGGTGAAGTTGTGACGTTCGCATTTTGACCGGAGGGTTCTGGGTGGGAATCCTGGCCTCCCATTGTGGGCAGGATGGCACTTAGTTTGTCTTCGATCCCCTTATAGCTGTTTTCCAATTTGCTTTCTGTCTTTGTCTTGGAATGAGATTACTTGGTTTTGTTCTGTCCCTGGCCGGAGTCCTTGGCTGGGAGGGAAACAGTCAAATGCATACTTACTTACTTACTTAGGCCGCCCCTTGGGGCGCCCAACATGAGCCACAAGCCTTCGCCATTCTGTCCTGTCCTCCATAAGTGTGCGCAGCTCCCGGGTGTTGTCCATTCCTGTGTCATCTAGCAGACAGTCAATGTAAGTTTTATTCTGCCTGCCTCTGCTTCTGGTTCGCTCAGGTGGTTCCCATAGCACAAGACTGTTTGCAATCTCCTCCTTGTGTCTCCAGCAGTGCCCCGCAAGTCTCATTCTTCTCTTTTGAATCTTCGAGGTCACGGGGGGGGGGGGGGGGGGGGTCCATAGCCAGACTGTTTCAATCTTCCTTGTGTCTCCAGCGTGCCGCATTCAGTCTTCTCTTGATCTCGAGGTCACGGGGGGGGGGGGGGGTGAAGGTCACTGTAGAGCTTTCATTTGATATGTGCTTTTCAGTTACATTGAGGGCATCGCAGCATAGGGTTAGCAGCGTCATGCTTTCAATTAAAATTATAGTTGGAGATGATTTATATATATATATATATATATATATATATATATATATATATCCCTACCAAGATAAATAAAAATATTTACATTGTCTTTTATTTTTATTCCAGCTGGACAGTCGAAAGCCGAGGGATTGTTGAGGGAGGAGAGGTCTTTATTTAGCAGTGAGAGGACAGAGCTGAAGACAGCTAGAGGAACTGTGGCCTTTTTGGAGGGAGTCGTGAAGGAGAAGAATGAGAGGATTGCCGAGTACGGAAACATTAATATTTTTTTTTTTTGTAGATGCAAGACCTATTTTTTCTTTTAAAAAAGTTTGAAAGGCTTTCTTATAGCGCAATTTTTCTACAAAACGTACTCAGCAAAGCGCTTTACAAAGGGTCCCTGACAAACAGCAACACTTAACATGTAGGACGTTACATGTCGCCTGTTAGGCAATATTACACTTTTTTTCTGACAGAGACAACGATCTTAACGGCCAGGTACTTTTATACCCGAGTAGGATGAGAGAATGTGAGTTAAGAGCCTTTTCCAAGGACTCAACTATGCGCCGAGCCAGGCTCGAACCCAGGACCTAACGGTCCGATAGCCAGTGTCATACCACAAGACCACATAGCCGCACGGATTCGTTAAATCTAAGAAGACTGAAGACAAAACAATTGAAATGTAAATTTCAACTATTCATGTCTATCTATCCATCATTTTGTGTTGGCCATTAAGCATGATTTATGACGAATGATTTGTGCACTCACAGATTTTTAACAGTTATCTGTTATTAACTGTCAAAGAAAAACATTTCTTCCTTTCTACACAGATTGCAAAGAGAGAAAAACGTACAGTTGTGGGAGAGAGAAAAAGAAAGAATTTTTGCAGAGTCGGATAAAAAGTATGTTTTTTTCTTTCGTCATATTAAACGTTACTTCTATCATTTCTATTTTCTTTGTGTATTACAATAGTCAGCATTATTATTATCATCATCATCATCATCATCATTATCATCATCATCATCATCATCATCATCATTATCGTCATCATCATCATCATCATCATCGTCATCATCATCATTATTTTCATTCTAATTCACCGATGTTTTGAAATATAAAAAAAAAAATGCAGGCCAAAATGAAAAATATCCAGTATAAGCACACACTTGTACGAAAAGAAAGATTTACTGATGATGTTGCTGCTGCAGGAGAAGAAGAAGAAGAAGAAGAAGAAGAAGAAGAAGAAGAAGAGAAGAAGAAGAAGAAGAGAATGAATGATAGATGATGAGATGATGTGATGATGATGATGATGATGTGATGATGATGATTGATATGATGATGATGATGATGATGTGATGATGATGATGATGATGATGATGATGAGACGATATATGATAACGATATGATGTTTTTGTGATGATGTACATAGTCTTTGTAATCATCATTTTCTTTCCCACCCTTCGACCAGAATCCAGGCTTTGGAAAAAGACGTGTCGGAACAAAAGAGATTGAACGAGACCTTGACCAGAAAATTATCGGTAAACAATGACAAAAATATGTTCACACCGACGTTTACACATAAGCAGGTCTGCCATCTGAACCCATTTATGGACCTAGGTTAACATTGTTGTACTGGACAATATTCTGCTCTTTTTTTTTTTTTGAGATTTCCATTACAAAATAGGGCCCATAAGGAATTGGGTTATCAGACCTGAAAATCAGTGCACGTCGGTTCACATGTATTTTCTGATGCTTTGTTATTGAAACAAGCTATTTTAAAATGATTTTTTTTCAGGAAATGCATTCATCAGCAGGCCGTATGAAATAAATTTTCTATTTCAAATGATATTATAATGTGAAAAAGTTTTTATTAAACAGTGCCAGATATTTTTCAAGTTTCAAGTTTACTTAATGTTAGGTTTTTGCCAATAATTCACAAAATTATAATATGGTACATAAATATGAATATGACATATTTAATTACGCGTTATACATTATTTAGGTAAAGACAATATGTACCATTTAAAAGTACAAGGTTGTACATGCAAAATGAATGAAAATGAAGATTAATTATAAACGACCATATTGTATACAACATCTGTTATTATTGGACCATAAATTCACAATAAGCGTGCCTCTGTACGAAAAAATAAATTGTTATATGGCTAAAGGCGTCATGTACGTCCTTTCATGTAATGGTTGTTGTTTGACCAGGACCTTTTGTAAAGCGCTTTGAGACGTTGAGTGGATATCGCGCCAAAATGTAAGGCTAGTTTTTATTATATTTTATATTCCTTTGATTCTCTGGCATTTTACACAACGTCCTTTTGTTTTTACTGTTCTTTGTGTATTTATTGATGATATCGTTTAGGTAAAATACTCCTACCATTCGCCAGCCGGACAAAACGTACCGATACGAAAAAACATGTGAAATTGTAAACGTTTTTAGTCTGATTTAGTCTGAAAAATAATCATTTAAAATGACTGACTACATTTTTTTATTTTTTTTATTATTTTTACTGGTTTCCACTAAATTCTATGAATCAGACTATAAACGTTTAAGGCTACATATAAGTTTAGTGTCGGGACGTTATATCCGGCTGGCGTACGTTGTGAGTATTTTGGTCAAACGCACGGCATTAATATTTTGAATAAAGAATGAGGTTATTCTGCATATCATTTATTTTCTTTTCATATTATTGTTTGATAGAATATGGACGAGAACAACAAAATGTTGAGGATGAAAAGTGACCTCAGTAAAGGTGTCATACCCCCAAGTAGTAAGTGATGATGATGATGATGATGATGATGATGATGATGATGATGATGACGGTGATGATGACGATGATGATGATGATGATGATGATGATGATGATGATGATGATGATGACGTGATGATGATGTGATGATGATGATGATGATGATGTAATGATGATGGTAATGTAAAGATGATGAAGTATGATGATGAGATAATGAGTAATGATGTGATGATGTGATGTGATGATGATGATATATGCTGATGACGATGATGATGATGTGATGATGATGATGATGATATGATGATGATGATGGTGTAATGATTGATGATGATGATGATGATGATGATGTGATGATGTATGATGATGATGATGATGGTGATGATGATAATGATGATGATGATGAGGTGATAATGATTGATGAGGATGATGATGTGATATGATGATGATGATGATGTGATGATGATGATGATGATGAGATATAATGAATGATGGAATGATGATGAATATAATGAAGATAATGATGATGATAATGATGATGATAATGATGATGAAGATAATGAAGATAATGATGATGATAATGATGTTGATGAAAATATTGATATACTTCATGTTGTAAATTATGAATTAACAAGACGATAATAATTTAACTACACATAGACTAATACCTACAATCTACATTCATTTGTCTGCCTATTTGCTTTTCTTCCCCTTTAGCTAACACAAAATCGACGGAGGAATTGAAAAGGAACATTTACTTGTTGGAGAAAGTAAGTGTTTGTGTTTGATACTCTGAGGATTGACAATATTATACAAACGATTCTTACACACTTGCATTTTGGAATTCCGAACGTGTTCCCAATCGCCGTGCGGCTATGTGGTCTATTTGTGCGGCTATGTGGTCTATTTGTGCGGCTATGTGGTCTATTTGTGCGGCTATGTGGTCTATTTGTGCGCTATGTGGTCTATTTGTGCGGCTATGTGGTCTATTGTGCGGCTATGTGGTCTATTTGTTGCGGCTATGTGGTCAATTGCTGCGCTATGTGGTCTGTTTGTGGATATGTTGGTCTAATTTGTGCGGCTATGTGGTTAATTTAGTGCGGCTTGTGGATCTATTTGTGCGACATATGTGGTCATTTGTGCGGCTATGGTCTATTTGTGCGACTATGTGGTCTATTGTGGACTATGTGTCTATTTGGCCTATGTGGTCTATTGTCGACAATGTCGTCTATTTGTGCGACTATGTGGTCTATTCGTGCGGCTATGTGGTCTATTTGTGCGGCTATGTGGTCTATTTGTGCGGCTATGTGGTCTATTTGTGCGGCTATGTGGTCTATTTGTGCGGCTATGTGGTCTATTTGTATGACACTCGCTTTCGGATCGGAAGGTCCTAGGTTCGAGTTCGAGTCGCGCTCGCTGCATAGTTGAGTCGTTGGAGAAGAATCATTACTCACATTCTCTCACCGTACTCAGGTGTAAAATAAGTACCTGGCCGACCGAAAAAAAAAGTAATATCGACTAACAGACGTCATGTCCCGTCCTAAATCTTAAATGTTGCTGTTGGCCATGGCCCGTTGTAAAGCGCTTTGAGCACGTTCAGTGAACATTGCGCTTCATAAAAGCTAATTTTTTTTTAGCTTGCGATTACGCGTTGGGAACGAAGTTCGAATACCTAAAAGCAGAGATATTCTATTTTACCCCTTTTACTTTTAACTGGTTCTAATTTCGTTATCTCTGAATAATGAACATGTAGCTGCTTGGAGCTCGAGCTCCAAGGAAAAAATAACGACACGTATTGAGCTGTAATCTTCAATTTATTAGACGAATACATATAATAATAATATAATAATAATAATAATAATAATAATAATAATAATAATAATAAAATAATAATATAATAATAATAATAAAATATAATAATAATAATATAATAATAATAATGATAATGATGATAATAATAAAATAATAAATAATAATAATAATAATAATAATAATAAAATAATAATAATAATAATAATAATAATAATAATAATAAATAATAATAATAATAATTGAGCTTTATATAGCGCAATATCCACTAAATGTGCTCAAAGCGCTTTACAAGGGGTCCCGGTCAACAGCAACATTTAACATGTAGGACGTGACATGACGCCTGTTAGGCGATATTACAATTTTTCGGACGAAGACAACGCTGTTAACGGCCAGGTGCTCATTTTACACCTGAGTACCGCGAGAGAATGTGAGTAAAGAGCCTTTACTAAGAACGCAACTATGCGCCGATCGCGAGGCTCGAACCAAGGACCTTCCGATCCTAAAGCGAGTGTCATACCACTAGACGATATAGCCGCACATATTACTGTGGAAACTCGAAACGTCCACAGTTTATGTCTTCGTCTAATATATCGAAGCTTACAATTCAATACGAATCGATATTTTTAATTTTATTTATCTCTGAATAGAAGGCATTTACAAACATGACATTTAAAAAAAAAAACAACTAGATTGAGTAATATTCAACTCTTGGTTATCTGACATTACAAATTATTATTGTAAATTTGATTTTACACGTTACTATTTAAGGCGGGTTGTTGATAAAGGCGAAAACCGAAACGTCCATATTATCTGTCTTTGTTGATAACTTAAAGCTTCCATTCAATTTCTCAGTATTATAATTTATTACAGTGAATGACATATTCAGTCGGATGCTGGTGAAAAGGTTTGAACTGAGATATTGACAAATTTAGTTAGAAGGTCAATTTTTATCCAAAATGAGTTCTTGTCATAAATGATTAAATCAACCCTTTTTGTACATCTTTGGGAAATATCAAAATTTAATTTCACTTCTATTTTTTTACAGCTAGTCAAGTCGAAAAGTATGAAATTTGAGAAAAGTTGCTGGATACCTTCCCCATACATCTGACCATAACTTCATGAAAAATCACCTGATGTGCTTCAAATAAATATTAAAATGCTCTGGGGAGCATATTCTGTCAGAAAATGAAAAAAAATTAATGCAAATCCTAAATTTGGACCTTCCAACTGATTCTGTCATGCGCAGACACATTGTTCCTTCCAACTTCAAGCAACATGATTTCCATTCATGGCCAATTCTATATTTTTTATCGTCTGACGTCCGAACCCACTTAAGGGCCTAGTTTAACTCTCTCCTTGCCAGCTATTTTCATAATTTCACCCAAAACTGCATCTTCGCCCAACACAAAAATATATTTTTTCAAACAGATTAGCAACGAGTATATTTTGTTGAGAAAAATGAACTCTGCAACACAGTGTTGAGTTTTTATAGCTAAAACTATAACTAATTCAAATCAGAATGAGAAAACTGTTGGCTGCATCGTAACGAATGTGACGATTTTCCTATGGGTGGTAAGGAGAGGGTTAACGTAATAAATAATAAAATAAAATTCCTTTTATCCATCCCATAGGGCAAATCTGTCTCTTGGGTCTATTCCAAGCGAAGACTGGAATAACCCAGGCGTCAGCCGCAGTACCGCGCCGCAAATCGAGCTAAGGCGAGGTGGCTTGCTCAAGGCCACACAGCGCAGTGGCGGATGATCGAACTCGATACCTTTCGGGTAGGAAGCAAAGACCGTATCGCTGAGCCACAATGCCCAAAATATTAGTTTGCGTCATTTTTTGAGATTTCCAATAAACAATGAGCCCATGAGGAATTGGGTTATCAGACCTACAAATAAGTGCACGTCGTCTTATATAATTTCAGGACGTTATATTCTTGGAGCAACAAATCTACAATCAACAAAGGACGTTTGCCACAGTTATGTATGGGCTGAAAACAGATTTAGTGTAAGTACATATTACAACCAATGACCAATGACAACAGTTTAATACTCTTCAACAGTCGTAACGTCACTTCCTTCCTAATGACGCATGGTAACTTAGTAACACTGGCTCTAAACTATCGGAACAATGGCGGACGCCCGTATGAAATATTTCTCCGGCGAGAATAAAAGCGTATCCAGAGGAAAAAAAAACCCCATAAATTTGATCATGTTTTGACTTTTACACATTCTGATCACAAGGCATATGAAAAGTTCTAGCCAACATGAAGAATAAAAAGTAATGATTTTCTTTGTTTAGAACCAAGATGGCCGCCGTTGCCGGGCGGCGCGACATCAGACTACTGAATTCAATTTGCCTTCCCTTTTATTTACCAAATCTCAAAAGTGGTTCCGGCGACAATGGGGCCATTTTTACTAGAGCGCCTCATAAATATTTCCTGAATTGATCTCTTGAGTCTATTTTGATAAGTGCTTACTTATACTATCTTTACTTTGACCTCTGCTGTCTCTTATTGAGGAGAATGGATACGAGTTTTTAGGGTGCCAACAATTTATATTTTTGACAAGTTTTAACATTTAATCCACCTTTTTTAAGCATCTGGTTCGCTCCGACATAATACCGTTTTGAGATGATGGGTCACATTTTTTCTCTCTCTTCCCCCCCCCCCCCACTTCCCCCTACCCAGTTTGATAGGAGATAATCTGACAGACCCAGACACGGGCCAAATCACAGACAAGGACTTTTTACGAGTCTGTGACATCACCAACCTCTTGTATAACGCCATGATCGACGGCGATATATCGGAGGCCCAGAAAAACTTCCACCTCATTATGCCTACTTGCCAAATGTAAGTATTGTGTGTGTGTGTGTGTGTGTGTGTGTGTGTGTGTTTGTGTGTCTGTGTGTGTGTTTGTGTGTGTGTCTGTGTGTGTTTGTGTGTGTGTGTACGTGTGTGTCTGTGTGTGTTTGTGTGTGTGTGTCTGTGTGTGTTTGTGTGTGTGTGTATGATTTGATATCTAAAATAAAAAGATTAGAGTATTTGATAATAATAATAATAATAATAATAATAATAATAATAATAATAATAATAATAATGATAATAATAATAATAATAAATAATAATAATAATAATAATAATAATAATAATAATAATAATAATAATAATAATAATAATAATAATAATAATAATACATGGCATTTATATAACGCATTTTCATCACTGTACGATGCTCAATGTACGTAACAAATAAATATACACAATTTACACACATATATATATATAAATATATAATATATATATATATATATATATATATATATATATATATATATATATATATATATATATGTATATATATATAAGTGTTGGTGGGTACTTGTAGGTACAAAGTGCTCGATAATGATGGCTAGAGCTAATATAGAATGCAAATTTTCACTCACATTTTTTGTGGCCGAGACGACTCGTTTCTGTGTTTTTTACACGTCTTCAGTCGGCGTAAACCATTGTAATCAATGGATTACGCCGACTGAAGACGTGTAAGAGACAGAAACGAATCGTCTCGGCCACAAAAAATATGAGTGAAAATTTGCATTCTATATATATATATATATATATATATATATATATATATATAATATATATATATATATATATATATATATATATATATATATATATATATAAAACGTATACCACAATGATCTCAATAGCAGCAGTGTATGTAATATCGTATCAATATCATGAAAATGTAACGGTAAAAAGGTAGTGCTTTAACAGTGGTTTAAAACTATCAATAGAATTTGCTTCTCTTATTCTTTTGGGGTAGAGCGATTTTGCAAGGGGTCCATAACCCTCACCTTACCAGCCATTTTCAAAATTTTTCCCAAAATTTCACACTCATCCAACCAACACAAAAACAGACATTTCTTACTCAAACAGAAAAGCAACAAGCACATTTTATAAATAATTTTATTCGATAACATGAGCTCTATTACAGAATGTCAAGTTTTTATAGCTATAGCAAGCAAATAGAAATGAAATCTGGACTAGAAAAATGACAGTTGCATCGTAATAAACGTGTCGATTCTCCAATAGTTGGTAAGGAGAGGTGTAAGCCAACAGCAACATTAAACATGTCATCATCATCATCATTGCCTTTTTCACCCTGGGTCAGGGTATAGGCCACAGACAAACAGTTTCCATCCTTCTCTATCCTGAGCTATCTTTTTAATCTCATTCCAGGTCTTACCACGTCTCTGTATATCAGCTTCTTTAATTCTTATCCATGTTCCTCGTGACCTTCCCCTTGATCTTCTGCCCTGAGGGTTCCAGTCCAATACTTTCTTTGTTATAGTTGAGTCATTCTTTCTAAGCGTGTGTCCAATCAACCTCCATCACTAAACATGTAGGAGGCAAATATATTTTTAAAAAGTAGTCCTTCAGAGCCATTGAGCTCATGGAGCCGGAGTTTATCTCGCCCGGTGTCTGTAGCGTGAAATGGAGCACAGCAATTGCTAGCTACCTGTTGGATAGGGCGCTCGTCTATCGCAGAGTACGTGCAGTCAGATCTAAGAGACCCAGCAGGGGG
This sequence comes from Berghia stephanieae, assembly GCF_034508935.2. Lineage (NCBI taxonomy): Eukaryota > Metazoa > Mollusca > Gastropoda > Nudibranchia > Aeolidiidae > Berghia > Berghia stephanieae. The sequence goes on from NC_088369.1 coordinate 4,870,607, forward strand.
GTTGGGGGGGGGGGGGGAGAGGGAAGGGGGCAGAAAAAAATCTCGACTGCACCCGTCGGGATCGATCTTGGTCCCTCTGCGTGTGAAATGAGTGCCCTACCATCTGAACTATCGGGACCTCCGGGCAACTATTATTTAATTGAGTATACATTTCTTATTTTAGCATCTAAACAATCCCAAGTCATACCGTTTGATGAGATGGTGGTAAACATAGATCTATATTGTTTACATTCCGTTGTTGTTTATATCGGACTGTTCTTTTGTAAGATAAAAATATATGGTGAAATCGACATGCAAATATATGCAGAGTCTGACACCTGAACCCACTTATGGGCCTAGTTTAACATTGTTGTAATGGACAATATTTTGCGCCATTTAAAAAATAAATCCCATTACAACAACGAGCCCATAAGGAATTGGGTTATCAGACTTTCAAATAAGTGCACGTCGTGTGAAATCAATGGTAAAATCATACGCTTTAAATTTTATTTATTTTTTATTTGTCTCTTTCCAGAATTTTAAAGTTAAACGGGTCAAAAGAGTGTCGAAATCAAGGTAAAGTTTTATCTATCTATTATTTATTACAATAATTATAAAATGCTACTGGTCTTCTCGAATGATATATACAAGTTGTGTGAAAAATCCACCGCCCACCCATGCACACACGCAAACACACACTCTCTATGGCTCTCTCTCTCTCTCTCTCTCCTCTCTCTCTCTCTCTCTTTCACACACACACACACACACAACTCTCTCTCTCTCTTTCCACACACACACACACACACACACACTCTCTCTCTCTTTCACACACACACACACACACACACCTCTCTCTCTCCTCTTTCACACCCACACATACACACACACTCTCTCTCTCTCTCTTTCACACACACACACACACACACACACACTCTCTCTCTCTCTCTTTCACACACACACACACACACACCCACACATACACACATTCACACATACTTTGACACTGGAAATACTTAACAAGTCGCAAGCGCTATGAATAAAACCCATGTAAACGTAAGCATTAAATACGAAACAAACTTTTTATCGCAGACGCCTTAAAATCTGTAATAAAAACAAAACAAAACAAAACAAAACAAAATAAAATAAAAGGAAACAAACAAACAAACAAACAAACAAACAAACAAAACAAACAAGCAAACAAAAAAGGAGTCATGCGGAATAAAAAACTGAAAAGCTGCCAGAAAAAAGAACAGAAAAAATACAAGAAAAAAAGCATCTTAGTAAAACCATCGGGGATCTGACTCTGGAGAATGACTCTTCTCCTGTACTTACTCTCTTCTTTGCCATTAGAATCAACTGTTCCAAATCCTGTCATCTTAGTAAAACCATCGGGGAAGCTGACTCTGGAGAATGACTCTTCTCCTGTACTTACTTTCCTCTTTGCCATTAGAATCAACTGTTCCAAATCCTGTCATCTTAGTAAAACCATCGGGGAAGCTGACTCTGGAGAATGACTCTTCTCCTGTACTTACTCTCTTCTTTGCCATTAGAATCAACTGTTCCAAATCCTGTCATCTTAGTAAAACCATCGGGAAGCTGAATCTGGAGAATGACTCTTCTCCTGTACTTACTCTCTTCTTTGCCATTAGAATCAACTGTTCCAAATCCTGTCATCTTAGTAAAATCATCGGGGAAGCTGACTCTGGAGAATGACTCTTCTCCTGTACTTACTCTCTTCTTTGCCATTAGAATCAACTGTTCCAAATCCTGTCATCTTAGTAAAACCATCGGGGAAGTGCCTCTGGAGAATGACTCTTCTCTTGTACTTACTTTCCTCTTTGCCATTAGAATCAACTGTTCCAAATCCTGTCATCTTAGTAAAATCATCGGGGAAGCTGCCTCTGGAGAATGACTCTTCTCCTGTACTTAAATTCCTCTTTGCCATTAGAACCAAATGGTCCAATCAAATCTTGTCATTTGTAGGACACTCTCATGATAGACTTGATCCAGATGACATGTTGATTGTTGACAATTGATTCACAAAGATTTATCGAGAAATCCTATCGGTTGCAATAAATTGACAATGCTTTACAAAGTTTGTATACATACAATATCTCTTCTGGCACTTTTCTACTCACTTCATGTCTTGTTATCTCGTATATTCGATGCTCTCGTGTTGTAAACTGACCATGTGTGTTCTGATGCTTTCACTCTGTCGTACTAACTCTCACAAACGATTGTCAAGCTCTAATCAGACGTAGTCTGAAAATAAAACCCATGTTGATTTTTCTTTTAATTGGCCAGAAAAATTGTCCTTCAATTATTGATCGATAAAAATTAGATACCTTCATCTTTCAAATGAAAAAAAAAATTAAACCTCACAAATCGAGGAATTTCAACTTTAAAAGTCACCAGCTTTGAACATTGTTTTATTTTATTTTTTTTTTGTTTGGTTATTTTTGAAAGACAAAGGTCAGCGGGCGACAAGTGGTTTTAGCTTGACTTTATCCCCTGCGCTCTTTGCGGAACGCATGACCTCAACAATCGTCCGCTATCTCCTTTTGTCTTTGGGAATCTTCTCTCCAGCCCCACATTGTGAGGTTTACCACGTTCAATTAAAGACAGGTTTTCCAAAACTCCCTAACTCGGTTTTTCCATTTTTGAGATATTAAGGATTGTCTCCCCAAAATTTTCTCATTCGATCTATCATTTTATCATAATTAAACTTCAAATTCACACGAATCTAAGGGAATTCTTGTGTAATCTGATGCTTAAAATACAATTTACATTTCAATTTATCTCATGGATAGAACATCTCAAAAAAGTAGAAAAATGAACTTAATGTTTTGGAAAACCAGCCCACAAATACTAGCCTCATCAGTGAGCGTCTCCCTGTCTGATTCGGACCTCCAAACCTTTCCAGTCCCTTGGGGGTTTCCAAGAAAGAGAATGGCGATGTCCATTTCCTCCTCCTAATTTGAGTGCCGATATATTATTCTTGGTTGGAACTTTTCCCATAATTATATAATTGGAATGTGATATTGCTAATTTATTTTCAAAATCCTACCTAGCCTTTTGTTTATGAAGGTCTAAATAGTTCGACAAATGTTCTACAAAATTGAGGTTATCTGGTTTTTTCAGATTTTTACCCCTTCTCAATATAACCTTTAACTTCCCAAGATATACATTCGTTTTAACTCTTCCCTTACCAAACATTTTCAATTTTTTTACCAAACTGCCATGCCTTCCTAACACTAAAATTGATTTATTAGAACTCAGACCAAAGAGCGTGCTAAACATAAAATTAGACGCCTGTGTTCTACAACATAACATTAAGTTCATTTAAACTATACTTTCTTCTTCAAATTGTGTGATGTACATAAAAATTCAGTGTAAGAAAAATGTTATCGTAACAAATGTGACGATTTTCCTATAGTTGGTATGGAGAGGGTTAAACAACGAACTTACTAACCTTTGACCTCTGATTTTTCCAGGGTTGTGTTATCCAAGGAGTACGATTGGTAAAGTCATTTTATGGTACTTTACCTGTATCTTTCATTTGTACCATTTAGTTGTAATGGTACTTTACCTGTATCTTTCATTTGTACCATTTAGTTGTAACTGTAGAATGTGTCACCCATCGACTCAAAACGGTATTGCCGATTAGATGCTGAATTTTCTATAGTTATGAAGCTTGTAATAAATTTAAATATCATATCAAGGCGACGTGTACATATTATATGCAGGTCTGACATCCGAACATCCTTATGGGGGCATTGTTGTATTGGACAATATTTTGCATCATTTTTTTGGATATTTCTATTACAACAATGAGCCCATATGGAATTAGGTTAACAGATCTGCAAATAAGTTCACTTCCTATTCAGGCCATTATATGTGGTTGGTTGTTTAAAGTGAAAAAAAACCTACTGTATCAAATTTCTAGTCGTTTAGACTTTAAAATCACTTTTTGACACCTGGGTGGGTCACCTCGACACAATATCGTTTTGAAATGATGGGTTATAATTGATCTCGAGAGGATTTTCACATTCATTCGTATCATCGAGTCATCTACTTTTTTTTCAGTTCATCTGAATACTTAGCAGCACAGACTGGAGAGAGAGAGAGAAAGAGAGAGAGAGAGAGAGAGAGAGTGAGAGTGAGATAGAGATAGAGAGATAGAGAGGGAGAGAGAGATAGAGAGGGAGAGAGATAGAGAGATAGAGATAGAGAGAGAGAGAGAGGAGAGAGAGAGAGATGAGAGGATAGGATAGAGAGAGAGAGGAGAGAGAGAGAAGAGAGGGAGAGAGATAGAGAGTAGATAGAGAGAGAGAGAGGAGAGAGAGGGAGAGAGAGAGAGATAGAGAGAGAGAGAGTAGATAGAGAGAGAGAGAGGGAGAGGAGAGAGATAGAGGGAGAGAGAGAGAGAGAGAGAGGGAGAGAGAGAGAGAGAAAGAGAGGAGCCTGTGCTTAGCACTAGAAGCTGGGAAATGTAAAAATTATATGACAAAAAGGAATATTATAGACGCTTTAAAAATAATAAAACAATTCTAAAGAAACGTCATGGACTCGAAATTATTATCCGAAGAAGGATTTTGAGCTAGAGACGATCAATCTGAAGTAATTTTATCCTTTAAAAAAAAAAAAAAGAAGAAGGTTATTTTGATCTCGATTAATAATTGCTTTAGATTTTTTATTTATTGTGATATTTTGAAAGTGGAAAATTAGGGGAACAGTCACAGCAGGTGTAAGATTTCAATCTAAATAGGTGGGTAATAAACATTGGCAGATAAAGCAGAAAGAAAAATACACCCAAAAAATAAGTCAAGGAAGGCTGATTTTTTGGGATGGTGTTTTTGTGACTTTTTTCTGTTTTGCTTTTTCTTTTTCTGGTCTGTCTTGTATTGTTTCTTACCCCTTTTTCCGCGTTTACACATATAATATATATATATATATATATATATATATATATATATATATATATATATTAGTTGACATATAGCGTTGTGACAAGTGTAACTAAATGACAAATTGCCATATTTATGGACAATAAACTATTATTTTATTTTATTATTATTATGAAAGTGGATATTGTTTTCATAATTCTATAATTTTCCATTCTATTTATCTTAAATTATGTGTTGACCTGTTAGACTTAGCGTAACGAAACGTCGTGAAAATTCTCTCTAATCAACCTTTTATTTTTAAGTTCAACGTAGCTTTTGTTTTGTGTAGCTTGCGTACTCTTGCCGGACTTTCACATTAGCAGACCTACCTACTGTTACGAAAAATTCGAAGCATTACAAAAATTTGTCTCTAATTTCAGAACTTATTCATGAGCATCTCTAAGTCATGAAAACTTATTGAAAATGAAAGTTGAATCCAGACTTACATAATTTTAAGGATGTTAAGTTTATTTAATCCTTGTGATGGTAAATTGTTGATCTATAAAGTTAACTACAATTTTTATCTCCTAAAATTACGAATTTTTAGATGTTCTTGTAGGCAGGTCTGCATTAGAATTATACTGTCATAGACTGAAAGAAAAAACACATTAAAAAAAACAATTTGGCCTGAAAACTCGCACTTTAAATATCGATCTCTTAAAAAGACTCTCATCTTGTCAAAAACGTTCAAACCTAGAATGTTATTGGAATCCCAGGTTTCAAAGTATTTGGCACAATGAGAGTCAGGTTCATCAATATTATTTGAAAGTCTAGTTTCCCGGCCAAAATCTTTTGAACTCTCTCCTTACCGATCCTTTTCAGTATTTTCCCAAAATGGCAGACTTACCCAGCAGAAAAATTGGATTTTTTAATAACTCAAACGATCTCTTACAAAACAGCTTTATGTTCTTATTAATTAAACAAAGATCATTGTGATGTACACAATAAATCTGAATAAGAAAACATGTATAGTATCGTAACAAATGTGACGATTTTGCTGTAGATGCTAAGGAGAGGGTTAACTCTCTCCTTACCGGCCATTTTCAGGATTTCCCCCAAAACTTCACACCCAACTAACACAAAATATATTTATTTTTTATCACTCAAACACAATAGCAGTAAATTCTTACGATACATAATTTCTTTAACAAAAGATACTCTACAACGCACTTTATTTTCTTTAAATTTTATGATGTACAAAAGAAATTTGAAAAATGTTGGTTGTGTCGTAACAAAAGTGACGATTCTGCTGTAGATGGTAAGGAGAGGGTTAAGTTTGTTTATTTTTTTCAGAGTATGTCAGTATAGGTAAGAATACATTTTCTTTATCATTGTTTAGATTCGTATTTATTTGTTTTACATTATATTTTTGGTTGATGTAATTTACTTTCAATTAGATTTTAACCGTAGCTTTTTTATTTTCTTCTTCACATACGAATTATATAATAATATTATGTAGTCACTTCAAAGTTTAACGAGGATTATTTTTTATTGTTGTCTAACGTCTAAATTGGGGTTTTGGGGGTGGGGGGGGGGGTGTTCAAGTTAATACCTATCTCGAAATGATTAGACTGTTTGGCCAGTTAAGAGCAGCTATGTTATTTTTGCTTTTCTTTTAGATGTGAGTTTGGCATGATGAACTAAATAGGTTACTTATTGATTGTCATGTTTGTAAAATAAATTAGAAAAAAAAATATCAATGTGAAACTGAATGTAAACTTCTATTTAATTAATAGACGAAAACAGATAAAATGGGCGTTTAAGTTTCCCCTTCATCAACAAAACAGGATGAATGAAACACCACAGATGAATGAGATAATGCGTAGTGGCGTTGTTAAGGTGAATAAACAAAAAAGATTAATGGGGCAGGAAATAGTATTATGCTACTTTGTAAGGAAGCACGATCTAAATATAACAATAGATCAGTTACGTTTACATTACATTACATTACATTACATTACATAAAAAAGAAATTCTCGTGTGTTTTTGTTTTAAGTGTACCGCCAATGTTTACATTGTTTTAAAAATATTATATTTGTTGATAACCCTATAGTTTTAATTCTTTAGTAACTTCAATTCTACGGTAAATTATTACGCTGTAGACCAAGGTGCATACTTTAGCAGGTCGAATAACCTAACGTATTTATGGGCTTGATTTCAAATTTTTGTAATTGACAATATTTTGCGTTGGTTTGAGAGTAAACTTTTTTTCCGATACAACAATGGGCCTGTTATAATTTGGGTTATCAGACCTGAAATAAGTGTACGTTGCTGTAGACGGTATCTCGTGTTGTCATTATAATACAGCTTTTATTATTTTATATTGAAGTATTTACATTGTTGATACACACAACTAAAACACATTCTATTCACATTTACATCGATTGTGCTATGAGGCTGTCGAAGAATTTGGTCTATCTAAGAAATATATCTAAAATCCTTTTATTTCGGCTTAATGTTTGTATAAGTAGAAGTACTCGTAATAACAGTGGTGCAATTTAGGTCAATATCTTTATTTTACTGCATTCTAAACAGATGGTCAGAATATATTGAAGAACTTTTTTTTGATAATCGAGGAGAAATGCCTATGATAAAAGAACTGGAAGGGCCTTCTATAATGAAAGATGAAGTTAGGAACGTCATGAAAAGCATGAAAAATGGAAAAGCTGCAGGACCTGATGCCATAACAATTGAAGCCTTGACTGGCCTGGTGAATGGGGGATTGAATTCATCACAAACCTTCTAAATCAAGTGTATGACACAGGAAAAATGCCAACTGATATGAAACGATCCATTTTTATAGCACTACCAAAAAAGCCAGGGGCAGTTGATTGTGAACAACACAGAACTATTAGCCTAATGAGCCACCTCACAAAAATTCTTTTGAAGATAATTTTACTAAGAATAAGAAATAAAATACGACCTGAAATTGGGGAGATGCAATTTGGTTTTGTTGAGGACAAGGGTACCAGAAATGGAATATTCACATTATCAATGCTGATGGAAAGATGTATTGAAGTAAATAAAGATCTGTATATGTGTTTCATCGACTATTCAAAAGCCTTTGATAAAGTACAACACGAAAAACTATTCAAAATTCTATCATCCTTGGACATTGATGGTAAAGATTTAAGAATATTACGGAATTTGTACTGGGAACAAGAAGCAGCAATGCGTGTTGACAACGAACTAAGCAGTTTTACACCTATTAGAAGAGGAGTTAGGCAGGGGTGTGTTTTGTCTCCAGATTTATTCAACCTCTATAGTGAAATGATATTAAGAGATATCGAACATAAGAAGGGGGTGTGTATTGGAGGAAAGAATGTAACAAATCTGAGGTATGCAGATGATACGGTTCTACTGGCAGAATCTGAACATGAACTACAAGAATTACTGGATGTTGTAGTCAGGAGTAGTGAAAATATGGGACTGGAACTGAATATATCTAAAACAGAATGTATGACGGTATCTAAAAATAATAACCCACCAGCCTGTGTAATAACAAGCAGAGGACAAACAATACAACAAGTTGAATGTTTCAAATATTTAGGCTTCAATGTAACATCCAATGGAAAATCAGATTGTGAAATAAAGAAAAGAATAGGTATGGCGAAGAATGCATTCAACCAGCTGCATACAATTATGAAAAACAGGAATATTAGCATGAAAACAAAAATCAAAGTCCTGGATTGCTATGTACTGTCTGTGCTGCTATATGGTTGTGAGAGCTGGACCATAAACAAGACCATGGTTAAAAGACTGGAGGCAGTGGAAATGTGGTTTTACAGAAGAATGATGAGGGTGTCATGGATGGAAAGGAAAAGAAATGAAGAAATTTTAGAAATGGCAAACAGAAAAAGATCACTGATAACAAAAATCATCAAACGCCAAATGGAATTTTTAGGACACATTATCCGCCACCCTGGTTTGGAAATACTCGCCTTGACTGGAAAGATGAATGGAAAAAGAATAAGAGGAAGACAAAGAATAACGTATTTGAAAGGGATAAGAATTTGGACAGATGAAGCTGAGAAAGGTGGCGCTGCTTTAATAGAATTGGCAAGAGATAGATCAGCTTGGCGGAAGATGACCTCCGACGTCTGCTTCAGATATGGAACTACATGAGATGAGATGAGATCTTTATTTAGACTAGCTTTTGTTATAACGTTATAGTATTTATTCTTTTCGGTCGATAAAATTTGCTAAAACCTTTTATTTGGACCTAATTTTTTGTTGTAAATAGAAGCCCTTCTCGTAATGAAAGCGGTGTAGTTTTACTCAACACTTTTACTAAAACTATACTTTTGTTATAAGTCTATCGTGGACTACTTGGTCCATAAACCCTTTATTTGGACTGAAAACAAACGCTAGAGCACTTATTTAACACGTTATTCTAAAGGATAAAGCCATTTGTCAACTAATAATTCTTCTTACTGTAGAGAGCCTGTGACTACCTATGTATTATTATTATTATTATTATTATTATTATTATTATTATTATTATTATTATTATTATTATTATTATTATTATTATTTATTATTATTATTATTATTATTATTATCGTTGTTGTTGTTGTTGTTGTTATTATTATTATTATTATTATTATTATTATTAACATCATCATCACCATCATTATCATTATCGTCATTATTAATAGCGTTAACATTGATCTAATTAAACCAGTGATTTAGAATGAAAATCATAATTACAGCCCCCCCCCCCCCCTCCAAATATTTATTTTTATTTGACACCAGCTTGCCTCCTATACGAAACACCCAAGCTCTAGACGGCGAGCACGTGACAGTGCAAAATTTAGATTTAGTGGACACACCCGCTGATGAAACTATTAGTAAGTTGTATTACACATGTATGTTGCTCTGTAATGAAATATCAATTATTAATCTATAAAGTTCCCTTATTCAATCTCACGTGTATGAACAGATGGATGGATGGATGGAAGGGTGGATGGATGGATGGGTGGATGGATGGATTGATGGAAGGGTGCTGGGTGAGGTTCCTGACCTCCCATAGCGGCAGGGAGGCACTTACTGTGTCTTCTATCCCCCTGTATCTGTTTTCCAACATGCTTTCTGTCTTTGTCTTGGAATGAGATTTCTTGGTTTTGTCCTGGTCCTGGCCGGATACCTTGGCTGAGAGGGAAACAGTCAAATTGATAGTTATCTAGTTTTGGGAGATAATATCTTTTTCCTAGTAAATCATCTCTCTGTTATGTACTGTATTATGGTTAGTTTACGTATTGTATAGGATTTGTAAACTGTTGAGTGTGTTCCTCCTAGTAGGGACCTGTGTTTGTGTCTGGATGGGCCATTTAGGTTATCTCAAACTAAGTACTTTGACAGTGTGCTCTTGGAATCTACATTGTTTCCTATTTGAACTAATTCTCCTTTGTCTTACCTTTTCTTGGGCGCTTTAATTGTAATTCTAGAACTTTTTACTATCCCATTTTTATCCTTTATACTGGCACTGATTTGACCTTAATGATGTGTTGCAAGTACCGTAAAACCCTTAAAAACTCAGAACAAAACATTGAAGGGTGGATGGATGGATGGAAAAATGGATGGATGGAAGAATGTATGGATGGATATATTGGGCTTCATAGCTTTGAGCTTTTATATAGCGCAGTGTCCACTTATCGTGCTCAAAGAGCTTTACAAGGCGTCCCAGGCCAACAGCAACATTTAACATTTAAGACGGGACTTGACGCTTGTCATGTGAGTACGGTGAGAGAATGTGCGTAAAGAGCCTTCTCCAAGGACTCAAACTGTGCGTCGACCGAGGCTCGAACCCAGGACCTTCCGATCCGAAAGCGAGTGTCATACCACTAGACCACATAGCCGCACGGTTCGAATGAGTGAATAAAAACGGTTTTCTTTACAGAAGCTAGAGGTACTAATCTATTAACCAATAATATTGAGGCCCAGTTTAACATTGTTGTTATGGACAATATTTTTCGTCTTTTTTGAGATGTCCATGACAACGACGAGTCCATAACAAATTGGGTTATCAGACCTGAAAAAAGTGCACGTCGTCATCTGCCAATCTTTTTTTAAATATATTTTACCCATCGTCTCAAAAAGGTATTATGTCGGAACGAACCAAATGCTTAAAAGCCGAATTAAATGTTAAATTGGTCAAAGATATAAATTTTCGGCATTAGCACCCTAAAATATCGTATCCATTCTCCTAAATAAAACACACAAACTCAACACAAGTCTGATTTTTCTGGCTAAAAATTAATTTTTCAACAGCTTAATTATCCCGACTTAAAACCGTTTTGAGGCGAAGGGTCACAAATATTTAGACGGTCTACAGCAAAAATTAATCCAACGATTTCTTAATTTCCCCAGTTGACAACCCAGTTCTCATCGACCCTGTGTCCAAAGAGATCAGTAGCACCCAGTGTATGAAACATTTCCCTCACATGTCCCAGGACTTTGTACGTATCCAACTTATCATGTGATGTAAATGTTTTTTTTTTTTTTATTCTCTATTGTCTTCTGGCACTTTTCTACTCACTTCATCTCTTGTTGTTACCAACATAAGTGCCCTCTCCACTCACTTTCTGAATTAAATTCACCCATATACCGGATGCATACTCAATGTTCAATCGTTTCTATTTATAATTTTGTTGAATATTGGTTTATTAAGCTTAACTGCTGGCCAGGTATATGTTCGCGATGGTTGTGAGGCGAACCCCGGTCTCTCAGAAGTCGGCGAGAAGGCTCTAAGAAATGACCTGAGTTTGATAGAATATTTTTGTATTCGGTGGATTAGCTCATTCGGTGGTCACGCTCTCACCGGCCTGGCGGTTTGTCGTACCAATAAGGTCGCAGTTCAAACCCCACCACCGCCGCGGAAACAATTTTTTAATTCTCTATTGTCTTTTGACACTTTTCTACTCACTTCATCTCTTGATGTAAATGTTGCTGCTCGAAGCTCGAAGAAATGAATAATAATGTAAAATTGAATGTAAGCTTCGATTTAATTACAAAAACAGATCAAATGAACGTTTCGGGCTTCGCCTTTATCAACAAAACACGGTGAATGAAACACCACAGTGTAATTAACTACGCCACTACTACATCATCTCATTCATTTGTGGTGTTTTCATTCATCCTGTTTTGTTGATAAAGAGGAAACCCGAAACGTTCATTTGATCTGTTTTTGTAATTAAATTGAAGAATTGAAGCTTACATTCAATTTCACATTATAATTTATTACGTTATCATGTGACAAATTAGGGAAAAAATAACGATAAGTGTTGAAATGTTTCATCTTTTTAAAAGAAAATAAAAGGTAAAGCGCCTCAAAGCACGAGTAACTTGAATGTTTATGCGCTATATAAGTTCATTATTTTTTATTTATTTATATAAATGAAAACATAAATTTATTAAACGAAGACAGGTACCGTGGACGGGTTTCTCCTTTATCAAAAAACACGATGGATTAAACATTAAGGACGAATGAGAGATGCGTGAATGGCGAGTCATGACGCCTGTTTGGCAATATTACGTGGTGGTTTTTATTTCGACAGAGACAGAGGGGTGTTAAAGGCCAGGTACACATTTTACACCTGAGTATGGTGAGAGAATGTGAGTAAAGAGCCTTTTCCAAAGACTCAACTATGCACCGAGCGAGGCTCGAACCCAGAACCTTCCTATCCGAAAGCGAGTTTTATACCACAAGGCCACATAGCCGCATTTCTCTTTGAAAAGTACAGAGGAAGGAAAAAAACACAGATGTACATTTTTTGAAATTTTTATTACCGGGGTCTAAACTTTGCGTCTATAAATAGAATAATGTTTTTTTTTTTAAAACTACAACCATAACTCTTGAATCGACGTGCATTTAATTAATTATTAATTAATTAATTAATTGAGCTTTATATAGCGCAATATCAACTAAATGTGCTCAAAGCGCCTTGGGTCAGGGGTCCTGGTCAACAGCAATATTTAACATGTAGGACAGGACATGACGCCTGTTAGCGATATTACAATTTTTCGGACAAAGACAACGCTGTTAACGGCCAGGTACTCATTTTACACCTGAGTACGGTGAGAGAATGTGAGTAAAGAGCCTTTTCCAAGGACTCAACTATGCGTCGAGCGAGGCTCGAACCCAGGACCTTCCGATCCGAAAGCGAGTGTCATACCACTAGACCACATAGCCACATTTAGTTGCAGGTCTGATAACCCAATTCCTTATGGGCTCATTAATGTAACGGAAATCTATAAAAAAAACTGACGCAAAATATTGTCCATTACAACAATGTTATGTTCAATAAACAAGGCCGATCAGTGGGTTCAGATGGCATACCTGCATATATGTGACCCCTCGTCTCAAAACGGCATTAAGTCGGGATGATTAAGATGCTGAAAATGGAATTTGTAGCCAGAAAAATCAGACTTAAGTTGAGTTTATATGCTTAATAGAGGAGAAGGAATGTCATATTTTACTGTGCTAAATACCAACGTTTCATATTATTTTCGACCAGTTTAACTATAATTTGACTTTTTAGCATCTGGTCATTTCCCGACATAATACCGTTTTGAGACGAGGGGTCACATATGTACACATCGTCTTGAATAGTTGTAGTTTGTTCACTTTTCTATTTATAGAAGGAAAGTTTAGATCCCTGATATCACCCAAGAGATCAATCAAAAAATTTTTTTAAAAAGTGGACATCTGTGATCCCCCCCCCCCACCCCTGTACTCTTACTTTGGTTTCCAATGTTATTATAAATACCCATATTTTACCATTTATCTATTAATAAATTTTGTTCTAAGGTCAAAGAACATTGGATAAAATTCAAAGAATTTGACACAGACGGAAATGAATGCTTGGATTTTACAGAGGTAAATTTTTTACTTGTATCATTTCAAGATATTGGTGTTTATAATATATAATCGGAATCAGTTGGTAGAGCACTCGCTTCACACGCAAAGGGACCGAGATCGATCCCGGGTGCAGTCTAGATTTTTTTTTCTGACCCCCTTGTCCACCCAGCAGTGATTGGGTTGATGGGTCTGTTAGATCTGGCCGAAAGTAATTAGCGACAGACTAGCGTTATATCCAAAGGATAGCAAAAAATTGTTATTGTCCATTTCACGTCGATAATATCAAATAATCTTTCCATATAAAAGTCTCTGCGACACACAAAATCAATAAAATATTAGATACAATTTAAAAAAAAAAAGAAAACAACCAACAACAAAAAAAGGAAAAGATAAGAATTACGTCCAATTAAGACAAATATACAAGGTGCATGGCAATGTTGTGTTTGATCTATGCTTTAATTGTAATTCTAGAACTTTTTACTATCCCATTTTCTTCCTTTTTACTGGCACTGATATGACCTTAATGTGTTGCAAGCGCCGTAAAACCCTTAAAAACAAAACAAAAAACAAACGATCTATGACCAATATAATGGGCCTAAATCGTCGTGCACTTATTTGCAGATCCGAATTATCCAATTCCTTATGGTCACATTGTTGTATTGGAAATCTCCCAAACATGACACCAAAATATTGTCCATTACAACAATGTTAAACTAGGCCCATAGATAGGTTCGGATGTTAGACCTGGATATATGTACATGTCGGATAGGCCTAAAATGATGAGATGAAGATCACTTTTCGTATTATTCGATTTATCGTCTTTACAGGTAGTAAAAGCTCTCACAGCAATGGGAATGCAGTTTACAGCAGAACAGGCCGAGGTACGTCACAAGATTTTGTGATTATTTAAGGAATCTTCAAAATTTGTAGTTATAGACTTAAAAGGAAGAAGAAGAAGAAGAAGAAGAAGAAGAAGAAGAAGAAGAAGAAGAAGAAGAAGAAGAAGAAGAAGAAGAAGATGATGATGATGATGATGATGATGATGGTGATGAGGAGGAGGAGGACGATGAGGAGGAGGAGGCAGGAAGGTGTCACTCATTCCTGGGGGTCCCAAATGGACTACAGTGGAATCCGCATAAACCCAATGCTTTTAAAGTCAACTTCTGCTTAAAGACGACAAACGTTCTGTTCTTTCTCTGTTATCAATTATATCAATTATCTTGTACGGCTATGTGGTCTTGTGTTATGACACTCGCTTTCAGACAGGAAGGTCCTGGGTTCGAGCCTCGCTCGGCGAATTACTTGAGTCCTTGGAAAAGGCTCATTACTCACATTCTCTAACCGTACTCAGGTGGAAAATGAGTACCTGGTCGTTAACAGCGTTGTCCCTGTCGGAAAAAAAAATATTGTAGTATAGCATTAACAGGCGTCATGTCTATTTGTAATGGAAATCTCAAAAAATAATGACGCAAGATATTGTCCATTACAACAATGTTAAAATAAGCCATTATAGGGAAGAAAAGTTGTGACATCAAACCCTCAACTCTTTTGGTTCCTAAAGCCTTGGGAATGTTTTGTAACCAGTTCTTTGGAGTTCTTATAATGAATAGATTACATAAAGGTAGCATAGCTATTATAATAACCGGATGTATAGATAGTTCGAATATGACGTCACTCAGTTTTCTTGCCATCAGCGTTTATGAGTAATTCTCACTAAACTGTATTAACCAGACAGTTTAGTTAGAATAACTCATGAACGTGGGTGTCAAAGAAAACAATAGCAAAGACCTGAGTGTCGTCAACTTCGTTCTATCTATATAAGTACACATACATAACATAACATGTGGTACAGGGCAGAATAGGATAAGATCCCTTGAATGCCCTTAATATTAAATAGTAATGCCATAAATCTATTGATTAAATATTACAATAATGATACACGTGGTAAAGATAGTATTTCAACTTAAATGTACTCGTGTAGGACGGGACATAATATTAATATTAAATGCTTTAATTGGTGTTTAATTAATTAATTAATTAATTAATTAATTAATTGATTACGTTGATTTTGAGACACGGGTCATATCTCCATACAACACAGATGATATCATGGCTCACAATTAATTGATGGATTCCAATTTCAGGAAGCGATGCGAGAAGCAGATGTGAACAGAAGCAGAACTCTAGACTTCTACGAGTATTTGATTGTGGCCGACAAACTGTTTTCAAAGAAAGGTAACTGGGTTTTTTTTCACTGTTCGAAAAATCATTCATCCTGCCTGAATTATTTCCCTTGATGATTGACTTTTCTATTGTTAATGATTAATTATGATGATAATGATGACGATGATGATGGTTTAAGTTAACATTTCATCTCCTGTCTCTCTCTATCTCTCTCCTCCACTCTCTCTCTCTCCTTCCCCTGCACACACACACACATACACGCACGCACACACACACGCACACACACACACACACACACACACACACACTCTCTCTCTCTCTCATAATTAACTACGTGTTTAGTGTGTAACTAGAGGTAGGCCAAAGGTCTAAACATTGTTTTATATGAGTCACATTCACTCGCTTTACTTTTCCCTCAGTATTATTGGCTAAAAGGTACCTCTAGCTTCCTTACCTCCCATAGTGGACAGCAAGGCACTTACTGTGTCTTTTATCACTCTATATCTGTTTTCCAACATGCGTTCTGTCTTTGTCTTGGAATGAGATTACTTGGTTTTGTACAGGGCCTGGCCGGATACTCTAGCTGGGAGGGAAACAGTCAATTACATAGATAGAGTTTTTTGGGAGATGATCCTGTAAACCATCTGTGTTATGCACAGTAATTTGTTTTGTTTACATATTATATAGGATTTGTCAACATTTGATTGCATTCCTCTTAGTTGGGACCTGTGCTTGTGTCTGGATGAGGCTTTAAGGTGATCTCAAACTTAGTTGATAATGTGATCTTGGAATCTACATCCGTTTCTTATTTGAACAAATTCCCCTCTGTCTTACGCTGTCTTGGGTGATTTAATTGTAATTCTAGAACTTTTTACCATCCCATTTTCTTCCTTTTTACTGGCGCTGATATGACCTTAATAACTGCCGTAAAACATTAAAAACAAAACAAAAACATAAAAAAACAACAAAAAAAAACAAACAAACAAACAAAACAAAACATATATCTCTCCCTCTTTCTCTCTCTCTCTCTCCTCTCTCTCTCTCTGTCTCTCTCTCTCTCTCTCTTTCTCTCTCTCTCTGTCTCTCTCTCTCTCTCTCTCTCTCTCTCTCTCTTGTAATTATCTGCGTGTTTTGTGTGCCGTATTCAACGACTTTATTTGTCCCTCAATATTATTGGCTAATAGTAATAGGTACCTCTAGCTTATGTTAAGATTAAGAATACCGTTTTTATTCACTCATTCGAACCATGCGGCTATGTGGTCTTGTGGTATAACACTCGCTTACGGATCGGAAGGTCCTGGGTTAGTTCGAGCCTCGCATAGTTGAGTCCTTGGAAAAGACATTTTACTCATTCTCTCAACGTACTCAGATGTAAAACGAGTACCTTGCCGTCAACACCGTTGTCTCTGTCGGACAAAAATAAATTGTAATCTCGCCTAACAGACGTCATGTCTTGTTCTACATGTTACGTGTTGCTGTTGGTCAAGGACCATGATGGAACTATAGTACTCTAGTCGGCCATGTCAAGGACCATGACGGAACTATAGTACTCTAGTCGGCCATGTCAAGGACCATGACGGAACTATAGTACTCTAGTCAGCCATGTCAAGGACCATGACGGAACTATAGTACTCTAGTCGGCCATGTCAAGGACCATGACGGAACTATAGTACTCTAGTCGGCCATGTCAAGGACCATGACGGAACTATAGTACTCTAGTCGGCCATGTCAAGGACCATGGCGGAACTATAGTACTCTAGTCGGCCGTGTCAAGGACCATGACGGAACTATAGTACTCTAGTCGGCCATGTCAAGGACCATGACGGAACTATAGTACTCTAGTCGGCCATGTCAAGGACCATGACGGAACTATAGTACTCTAGTCGGCCATGTCAAGGACCATGACGGAACTATAGTACTCTAGTCGGCCATGTCAAGGACCATGACGGAACTATAGTACTCTAGTCGGCCATGTCAAGGACCATGACGGAACTATAGTACTCTAGTCGGCCATGTCAAGGACCATGACGGAACTATAGTACTCTAGTCGGCCATGTCAAGGACCATGACGGAACTATAGTACTCTAGTCGGCCATGTCAAGGACCATGACGGAACTATAGTACTCTAGTCGGCCATGTCAAGGACCATGACGGAACTATAGTACTCTAGTCGGCCATTCAAGGACCATGACGGAACTATAGTACTCTAGTCGGCCATGTCAAGGACCATGACGGAACTATAGTACTCTAGTCGGCCATGTCAAGGACCATGACGGAACTATAGTACTTTAGTCGGCCATGTCAAGGACCATGACGGAACTATAGTACTCTAGTCGGCCATGTCAAGGACCATGACGGAACTATAGTACTCTAGTCGGCCATGTCAAGAACCATGACGGAACTATAGTACTCTAGTTAGTCGGCCATGTCAAGGACCATGACGGAACTATAGTACTCTAGTCGGCCGTGTCAAGGACCATGACGGAACTATAGTACTCTAGTCGGCCATGTCAAGGACCATGACGGAACTATAGTACTCTAGTCAGCCATGTCAAGGACCATGACGGAACTATAGTACTCTAGTCGGCCATATCAAGGACCATGACGGAACTATAGTACTCTAGTCGGCCATGTCAAGGACCATGACGGAACTATAGTACTCTAGTCGGCCATGTCAAGGACAATGACGGAACTATAGTACTCTAGTCGGCCATGTCAAGGACCATGACGGAACTATAGTACTCTAGTCGGCCGTGTCAAGGACCATGACGGAACTATAGTACTCTAGTCGGCCATGTCAAGGACCATGACGGAACTATAGTACTCTAGTCGGCCATGTCAAGGACCCTTTATAAACCCTTTTGAGCACATTTAGTGGATATTGCGCTATATCTTTTTTTTTTAATCTCTTGTTAAGAAACATCATATTCTGTTTTTCTTTTATATTTTCACCTCCAGGTCATTCTGAATTGTTTCATATCGGAGCTGCCAAAGACAATCGTAAAGTCATGGCCAAAACTTGTGTCGTACAGTGACAGACAGAACATAGGAACAGCTGCCGTCATCATCACGTACCTGCCAACTACTTCAAAAAATTCGTGAAAAAAAAAACCCTACAGATTTTTGGCTCCGGGTGCAGAACTTCATAAATTATATCTTCGACTCAATAAGACTTTCATAAAAGGACATTTTGGAGTCAGAATACTTATACAGTACTCGCTCATCCATTGTCACTATAGTATCACCTGCCAACTACTTCAGAAATTTCGGAAAAACTACAAATTTTTGTCTCCGGATGCAGAACTTCATAAATTATATCTTCGACTCAATAAAAGGACATTTTTAGTCAGGATACTTATAGATAGATCTAAGTTGACGTCACTCAGGTCTTTGTTATTGGTTGTTGTTTTTTTTTTTTGCCATCCGCGTTTATGAGTAATTCTCAATAAACTGTATTAACCAGACTATAAACGTTTAAGGTTACACATAGTTTTGTGTCTTGTTTCGTTATATTTCCGGATGGCAATGTTGGGAGCTTCTTAGCCAAGCGCATACTATCTTTACAATATACATTGTCACTACTACTTCGGAAAATTCGGAAAACCTACAAATTGTTTTGGCTCTGCATGCAGAATGTCATAAGTAAGCATCTTTGATTCAAAAAGACT